>NC_142931.1:56323295-56358295 GCF_046866305.1 Octopus bimaculoides | reverse complement strand
ATTTAATCGACCTCTGTCGTGTTTTACCATGTTTTGAACTCAAAATATGAAGTGACGTTATAAAATCGACTCCCTACAGATTCTGCCATTCATCGCCTTCATAATAAAGACTATGAAGAATAAAAAGTAATAAAATTATTGAATAACCTTTATTGCATGTAATGTACTACATCAGCTAGGGTAAGAGAACATGACAATGACAATGAAAATACAGTAAAACAGTTCATGTACAGTGAAGTTTATATCTGATATGAATATCAAATATGTTTAAGGCAAGGAATGATCAGCAGAAATACATATATCAGAAAACATTTGTAAAATCATGCAGCAAGATGGATTGTAATGGAGAAGATCATAAGCAAATGAAGCGAATATGATAGACAACAGTACGCGTAAAAGTTATATCACATTGTAAGATTTAGTACATCAAATGTCTGCCAGTTGTACAAAATGTGTTAAAAATGATTGAACTGCGTGTTTACATCAAAGTTCTTACATCTCTTGTGAAGCACTGAAAACATTTTAGGAAACTTCACCCAATTGAAACGACAGTGCATCACTGAATATAGCTCTTGGCTTCGTGTGTGCCATGGGCTTATATATGATAGACGGTGTTCATTGAACCTAGTGCATTTAGTAGAAAAATATTGAAATAACCTATCTAATACCTCCGATAGCTTATTAAAGAAAAATAATTCTAAATCAATAATATGCTCTATCAGTTTCCAGTATACAATTTCAACACCCGAGACCTCCAATTATATATATATATATATATATAGCTTTAGAAGGATTTGTTCCGTCTGAATTAGTACATTAGACAACTCTTCATTTATCATGCCAATAAGTTTCTCTTTCATCGAAATTCTAATTCTTGGGAGCAATTCAACTAGAGATATGTCTTCAGTACAGAGAATAACTAAATATTCATTCATGTGAATGACGACGTTGAATTGTAATTCGCGTCAAAAACATTTAAGTTAGTGCTAATAAATTAAATGCAAGGAACATTAAGCAGTTTAGTGGAAGCAATTATGCAGAAAAAGAATAAAATTAATCAATGAATAATATTATTTTCATTATATCTATTATAATTATTCATAGTTAAGTTTTTAATGCTTCCTGCATTAAATGTTATCAGTAAATTAAGTATTGTTTTACATGCGGATATCGTCTTTGAAGAATGTTTTATGAACTATATATTTTTAAATAAAACTGTGTAGAGTCATATAAATTTGCTAAATGATTCTGTCATTACTTCAGCGAAGTACAGTCTATACTTGACGATTAGGTCATAATAAGACTGAAATGTCTTTACGGTTGTCTGCAGTACTTGGTCCACAAAATTAAAACAATATTTGTCATTATCTAATTTTTTAAATGTTTTTCTTCATCTATCCTTTTATTTGTTTCAGTCACTTGACTGCGGCCATGCTGGAGCACCGCCTTTAGTCGATGACATTGGACACCAGGACTTATTATTTGTAAGCCTAGTACTTATTCTATCCGTCTCTTTTTCCGAACCGCTAAGTAACGGGGATGTAAACAGACCAACATCGGTTGTCAAGCGAAGGTGGGGGGACAAACACAGACACACAAACATGTACACTCACGCATATATATACGACGGACTTCTTTCAGTTTCCGTCTACTAAATCCACTCACAAGGCTTTAGTCGGTCCGAGGTTATAGTAGAAGGCACTGAACCCGGAACCATGTGATTGGTAAGCGAGCGTCTTACTACACAGCAACTCCTGCAGAATAATTCCACTTAACACATTTATTGTACACTACATTAAAAATTGTAACACAAATTTAGCTTCAGTAAAATACTTTGCATAATTTGGCATATAATTATAACGCTTGTATAGCCGTCAACCGTACCTTTGTTTACAAAGAACGTACAAGAACTCGGTGTTCCAGTTCTCATGTACCCGAGGCAGAATTTTAAACTGCTATATAATAATAATTTCGTTTTGCTGATAGGGTATCTCGTGTACATTATCGCATGTATTTTGTTGATGGCCACTGCAGGCAAGTATATAATGGAAACGAAAGTATTTCCCGAGCTTCATTAAAAATGCTTCTGTTTACTGTAAACAACAAGGCGCTTGGAAAATATATAAGCATCATACTTCAACATATTTCTCCTAAGTCTAATTTCTCAAGTACATTCTGCTAATGTAAACCACAACCCCCCCCCCAAAAAAAACACAGGCTGAAAATAAAAAAAATCTTGTTAGTAATAATTAAAAAAAAAAATTTGTGGGATCTACATAATTAAATACACACACATATACATCCACGTATTCACACAGCACATACACACATACACAAACTGAGATACATACAATAAAATTCTCCGCCATGTTGAAGAGAGTGAGCTTATGAACCTTCGGTGATTGGAAAAATATATTAGTATGTGTATGTCTGTGTATGTACATCTATCTATCTATCTATCTATCTATCTATCTATCTATCTATCTGTCTGTCCGTCCGTCCGAGCGTCCGTCTGTCTGTCTGTCTGCCTGTCTGCCTGTACGTATCTGTCTGTCTGTCTGCTTGTGTGTGTGTATGTGTGTGTGTGTGTGTGTGTGTGTGTGTGTGTATTAATGTCAAACCTGTTGAAAATTTCCCTCAGGATGTGGTTTTCATTTTCTACAGATAAGTGAACAGGAGTAATATTCAGAATTACAAAGAAATACCTGTCCAAGATTTGATCACGTGATATATTTTAAAATATATTTAATTCAATTGATCTCCAGGAAGGAGTTTGCCATATGCCTTCGCTTACATATGAGATAGTTGATCTAAATGTTACTTTTCAACAGAGATGTATCAAAAACATATCTAAAGAGAAATTCTTGAGGATAGACTTTCTGGGAGTAAGGTAGGACTGGATGTAATGCTTAGTGTAGAGTGACTGAGGTGAAACGATACAGTGCAGAGACCACGGCAGAAAGAAAAGAAACTGAGGCTCTGCAGAAAGGACCGAAAGGAGAGAACGAAGTCTGCAGCCCAGAATCTGAAAGGTTTAGGTGATCCGTGAAAAGCTTGTTTAAGAACCTAGTTCGCATATATATATATAGTCTGTTACAGTCTGTCAGATACCGGCGATGATGAAATACCAAAAGGTATTGAAAATACGTATTCGCCTTTATATATTTAATCCTTTATATTGAACACTCAATATTTCATATATTCAATAAGACATATTCCATATATTCAATAAGACATTCAATACTTCATTTCATTGTACCATCCATTTTTATATTATATATTATATATTCCATATTCTATATCTCACATTAATTTTGCAAGAATATAAATAAAACATAAAAAACAGACAGAGTTGGAACTCTTTTAATAAAATAATATATTCCTCTATACACGATCATACAAAACCCCCTTTTTTTAATTCAATTTTACTCACACATACACACACACACACACACACACACACACACACACACACACACACACACACACACACACATATATATTCCTCCATGGCTAGATTTAATTTGCGTATACAAATTTAATCTGCGGTCCATGGGATGAGTCGTTTTAACGATGCGTCCTGCCCGAAGCTCGTCGAAGCGCCGGTGTTAAAACGTGGGTAGCTGATGAAGTAGAATGTTCTCTATGTGGCTCGTGTGTTTTCTCGTCTACGTTTGTTTGCAATGTCCTGTACATACAGGTGGATGTCGGTATGCACATACGTGTACGTATATGCGCATATACTCATTTACTATTTGTTTTTACATGATTGAACGCAGCGTCTTCCAACTGTAAGTAGTTTTCGTAAACTTATATCCTCCGACGCTACTCTATCTCTTTCTCTTTCTTTTTCCCCCTCTCGTTCTTCCTCTTTACTACTACGTATCTCGCTTTACCCATCTCGTTCTTCCTCTGTTACTACTACGTATCTCTTTTTTCCCCCTCGTATTTCCTCTCTTTCTCTTTTCCTCTCGTTGCTCACCTATTCTTCTACTTCCTCCCTTTGTTTCTCCCTCTACCACTCTCTCTCTTACTTTTACACCGGCATGGTCACATGCTTCCGGTCAATAATCTTTTCCTTCCTTGGCTATCACCGAGCAAACGCACGCACCACTTCGTCCCCTTCAAGTTCGTGCTTCACAGCGTTCATACACACATAATTTTTCTCGTCTGGCCGTAAAGCCTTTTCTGTTTGTTGTCCTGTCTTGTTTTTTGTCCGCCACTACATTCCTCCATGGCTAGATTTAATTTGCGTATACAAGTTTAATCTGCGGTCCATGGGATGAGCCGTTTTAACGATGCGTCCTGCCCGAAGCTCGTCGAAACGCCAGTGTTAAAACGTGGGTAGCTGATGAAGTAGAATGTTCTCTATGTGGCTCGTGTGTTTTCTCGTCTACGTTTGTTTGCAATGTCCTGTACCCAGATATGCACCTATACATACAGGTGGATGTCGGTATGCACATACCTGTACGTATATATGCATATACTCATTTACTATTTGTTTTTTATATATATATATATATATATATATATATATATATATATATATATATATATATATATATATATACATACATGTATATATGTATGAATGTGTATATACATATATATACATATATATATATACACACACACACACACATATATATACATGTACATATCTATGTATGTATACACACATAGGCACAATCCCTTTGAGAATAGCTTAATAAGAGGCACACACACTGACTCTGATGAATTCATTGTAATTCTAGATTTGAGTAGGCGACAATGTGAAAGTCATTAGCTGCCATAATGTATATATGTGTATTTGTGTGTATGTTTTTATGTATGAGTGTATAAACATATGTATATATATATATATATATATATATATATATATATATCACCCACCCCCTACCCACATACCCCCTACCCACATACCCCCTACCCACATACCCCCTACCCACAAACCCCTACCTCTACCCCACCCTCAGCCTAACCCACACTCCACCCATGCCTTCCCCACCTCCCAACACCCTCACATCACACCACACCAATACCCTCGCATCACACTACAACTGACCAAGTGCTTTCTCCCTTCCCCATTTTCACACTACATACGTCAAGATCACCAGCATTCTATCTCCCACACACAGCCCCTCGTTCTTCGATCACCGTTTGTTATCTCCCCCTTTTCTTAGCTCTCCTGAGAAAAGAATTTCCAACTTCCGGTCAGTCATTGTTATGATCAGCCATTATTATGATTGACCGTTGACTGGACACTATTCAATTTTTTTTCTCCGTGTTTTTCTCCTTGTCTCCGTATTCTTTCTGTTGAAGAGCGTAGCTCGAAACGTCAAAGACTTTCCGTATTCCCGAGCGTCATACTAATACATCCTTTTGTTATTTACACCACCTGTCCTCGTCTGTTGTTGTTTTTTCGTATATTCTCCCATATATATATATATATATATATATATATATATATATATATATATATATATATATATATATATATATATATATATATACATATATATATATATATACATATATATAGATATATACACACACACCCACGCACACGCACACACACATATATATATATATATATACATATATATATATATATATAAAAGAAGAATGAGATAAAGAGACCAATGGCATAAGTAAATTTATATTTTATGTAGAATGTCTATTATTATTATTATTATTATTATTTATTATTATTATTATTATTATTATTATTATTATTATTATTATTATTATTATTATTATGGTATATATATATATATATATATATATATATATATATATATATATGCGCCTGTGCGTGTATGCTTACTCAAGTGAATGAGCGAGTGGAAGAAAATAACGTTCAATATATTTAGTTCGAGTGAAATAATGTGAATCAGCTCAGTGTTTAAATTTCGCATGCATAGAACACGTCCACATCAAATACATGTATGTGTGTGTGTGTGTGCGTGTGTATTTGTGTGTGTGTGTCTGTATAATTATATTATTTATATTGTTATATGATTGAACGCTACGCATCCTTTTCCAAGTAAGTTTTATTTTAATAACTCCGCTGCGACTCTTCTTTCTATCTTTCCTTCTTTCTTTCTTTCTTTCTTTCGTTCTTTCTTTCTTTCTTTCTTTTTTCCCTCTTCTCCCACTATTCTGTCCTTTTACTCTTTCGTTTTCTCTCTACCTTTTTCTTGTTCTTTTGCCTCCTATTCTCCCACTATTCTGTCCTTTACTCTTTCGTTTTCTCTCTTCCTTTCTTTTGCCTCCCCTTCTCCTCTCTCTTTTTATCTCTTATCTTCTCTCCACTTCACGGTTCTCTATCTGTATCTCTCTCCCTCACTCTTCCTCCTTTGCTCACGTGGCCCCCATGTGACCACCGGCCATTCTCCTAACTTGTGTTTCTTTCCTTCCTCCTGTTTCGCCTCGACAGCGAAGACATATTGTTCTCTGTCTCCTGTCCAGGCTTGTTTCTTCGCGTTCTCCACAACAACCTCGTTTAGGCTTAGCAACCCTTCCTGTTTGTTTTCACTCTCATGTTTTTGTCACCATCTTGACCGTCCGCAAGATCGCAAATTAGATTTAATTTGCTTTGCGGGAGCAACCATTTTATCGAAGGCGTATTTTGGCGTGAATTGTTCGAAATACGGACTAGAAAAACAGGCGACAACTGATGAAGGGTCGTTCTTTGTGTTGCTTGTCTTGTTTTCCATTTGTTTCTTTCGTTGCTTGCAAAAAAGTCCCTTATTCCATGCCCTCGTACTTCGTATTAATTGTTGTTTATGTTTTGTGACGTCCTGTGCGCACATATGCATATGTATATACATAGACGTGTAAGTACGTATATATATATATATATATATATATATATACACGCACACACATATATATACATATCTTACACACAAACATATACACATATACACACATATATACGCACACAAACATTTATGTGTGTGTTTGTGTGTGTGTGTGTGTGTGTGTGTGTGTGTGTAATTAATTAAGTCAATTGTTTATTCGTTTGATATAATAATATAGTAGATACTTTAAAATTCTGTTCAGAAACACAAAATATTATTGATTCCGATGGAAAGATTATATACCTCTAACACACACTGTCCAGTGATGCACAAGTTATCATTATTTATCATCAATTTATTATAGTGGAAATATAATTATTGATTTCCAGCTTTGACACAGAACTTCATATTTCTGAAAGAGGAACATAGCCGATTAAATCGCCCCCAGTACTTAACTGATACTTAGTTTATCAACTCTGATAGGATCAAAGGTAAAGTCGACTTCTGTTGAATTTGAATTAAATATGTAAAGAGCGTAATTAAGTAATGCAAATTATTTTCTCCGCTCTGCTATACTACTCGCCCATGCAACCATAATTATATCCGTTACTTTCATCTTAGCTTCAAAGATGATGTTCACTTCTATTTACTTCACCGTTATTCTCCAAATAGAAGTTTTCAACTAATTATATCACATATGGGAAACCCTAATATTTAGTGGAAATTTTGTGTAGAAAATTCATCACCACCAACAACAGCGTGATTAGAAAATTTATGGGATATCTAAAGAAAAAGAAAAAGAAAAGAAAGAGGGTCAAGTGAGGGTCTCTTATAGACAACCACTGACGAAATGAGATTTTAGCTAGAGGTTGTAAACAGCTATCGAAACCCATTATTTTGAAAGTGTGTTATTTATTACATAGATATCTCATGGCAATGGTTCTGGACTATATTTAACAGAGAATAAACGGTTGTTATCGTATAAGTTCTGATATTCATGATTTCTCCAAATACATTAGCTGTGTAGTAAGTGATGCCACTTGCTACAGAATGGTGGCGGTGGTGGTGGTGGTGCTACTACTACTACTACTACTACTACTACTACTACTACTACTACTACTGACTTAGATTTTATGTGGAGTTTAGAGGATAAACAGTGATATCATTTTCGAATAAAATATCTTTCTAAAATCATAACTAACGAACATTATGTTTGAGTTGGGCAATTTATAGTATCCAGTGTCATCCCAAAACGCAATATACCAACTATAAAATAGATGGTAATAATAATAACAAAAATAACTTCAATAATTTTCAATAAAAATATTAATGCATTACCATTGGAAGGGATGAGATACAATGTGTCCCGTAAACTTCAAAATAATGTCTATAAAATAATGCCAAGAGACACATAGGTTCAAATATCAGTTATTTATATTTGGATACTGTTGTAATATGCAAATCAGTGATACAAATTCCTCGTAGAAAATTCATATGCTAATACATAAGCTGTAATATACCCTAGTGGAAGATTATTACCTTGCTTAGTGAATGAACTGAGACACACATAATAAATTGTCATGAAACTTAGCGAGGTATAAACTTATAACAAATGACATTTCTACGGTATTCATTAGATTGTGTTACCTTTACAAAATAAATATCAAATGTTAATAGCTTGAATAAAGTCATACACGATAACTTGCATTTGGAATTATATTAATGATGTGATCTAATTTTCAGTTCAAAATACAGTAATTGTCATTAAGATTAACCTCTTAAAAGTGCATTTTATGACAAAACAGTCGAATTCTGTTATACTCACGTGAAACTGCCATTAGCCACTTTCAGTTATTCTGTTGTGTTAAATACATTATTCGACATTAAAATGATTTAAAGGAACGAGAATTTGAAGTGCTTCAGATCCATATGAGTTTAATCACAGCCATTCAGTTAAAGAAGGATGGGGAGGAGAAGCCAGTCTCTTCTGAAACACTGAGAACAGGCTCCTACACTCAGCATAGGTGTGAGAGATGGAGGTGGATGTAGGAAGGAAACTTCACATTCCCCAGGTTATTTAAACATCCCTGAGATTTGACATATGATCTGAGAAGTCGAGGCGATTCAGTGGAAAGATGGAATGAAGGAGGCTACAGAGAGAAAAGCCACAAAGAACTGGAGTCTGGTTTAGCAATGCAGAGACAAAGGATAATAGATCTGCCATTTCCATTTGAGGATAGCTGCAGATGCTGACAAATTTAGAAAAGAATAATGAAAATGGGGAGGAAGCAATTTGATCGCAAGCTTTAAAATATAGTTGAAAGTGAGTCTTGCTGTCTCTGGAATGAGGAAAAAGAGTTGAACTGGAGGTCAGATGAAGATGAGCAGTGACCAGCTATAACTCAGCGTTCTGCCGAGGAAAATTAGATTCGATATGTTCGAAAGATACAAGTATAAGTGGTTGAATTTTTGAGTAACTGTAGCAGACATGGTTTATAATATAAAAGCTTATAAGCTGTCGCTACTATTCATGCCATGAATATAAAAGGAAAATTTAGTGAGTGGAGTTCTTGATATGCAAAATAACGGGATGATCATGGTTCTGATCGCATAGGATTGATCTGAGAATACAACACCATCAAGTTTTGCACTTATAATGCTTTGTAGACATTTCAATAAGAGACGTTCGTACCAACAATAATTGAAGTTGAAATTATGCAAGAAGTTTCGATATGACTTTGTTACCCCTACCGAGACAAATATTTCGCTGTAAATCTTTACTCTCATTTCATATACTTAGCTTTGTTATAAAAACTTTAGTGAAAGGAAAAAACCGACTTATTTTCTTTTATTATTTTGCAGGTTTTTTCCTTGCCAAAAAAAGAGGCTGGCATAGAAAAAGAACAACTGTGTTACTGAGATATTGGACCAGCTATCTGTAGATGAATTTATATGAAAAAAAATCACTCTTCATTTAAAAGTTCGTCAACACAAGTTCCTCTGTGACGAAACTGAAGAAAACAAATTTAAAAATTGAACAGAATATAAAAATAAAAACTATCATGCCACACGATTGCAGTAAATGATACTTGTAGAATCAGTATTTGCATTTTCTTTTAAAATTTTGAGAATTATCAGGTATTTGGATTGTAATCTTTGTGCCGACCACACATTTTAGTAAAGCAGAAGCAATTATACACACGCATCTATCTTTTACGTTTTACTTGTTTCAGCCATTAGACTGTGGCCATGCAGAAGCACTGCCTTGAAGAATTTTAACCGAATGAATAGACTCTTGTAGTTAATTCTTTTGATGAGCCTGGTGCATATTCAGTCAGTCTGTTTTGCCAAACCACTAGCTTATGAGGACTTAAACACAACACTGGTTGTGAAGCAGTGGTAGGAAACAAATACAGACACACGGGCGTACTCATTCGGGCGTACTCATCTATCTATCTATCTATCTATCTATCTATCTATCTATCTATCTATCTATCTATCTATCTATCTATCTATCTAAGTATATATATATACTCGATGGGCTTCTTCCAGTTTCCGTCTACCAAAACCACTCACAAGTCTTTGGTCGACCCAAGGTTATAGTAGAAGACATTTAACCAAGATGCCACGCAGTGGGACTGAACCACGGACGATATGATAAGGAAGCAAGTAAGAGACAATGTGAAAATTATTCGGAGGAATGTTGAGAATTTTGGTGCAAATATCATTCGCCGCGACACAAGCGCTTGCAATAGTGTTTGTCCTTATGAATATTTAAGCGTGCATCACAGAAGAACTATTGAATGCTTCCAAATCTTAACCTAAATTTTGTATGATATTTTCGTATCATGTACTACAACTTCATCCTAACTTAACCTTAAGCTGGTATATTGTATCCTGTAAAATATATTACGTAACAGTAATAATTTCACCTTTTTTACTTCCTATTTACGCACTGAATATCCTCGTCTTTGTATTAGTACATGACCTGTTGTTATTCATAAGTTATACATTTAATTATTATTTCATAATGCAACAAACTGCATATTCAATCGTCTACCTATTTACCTAATTATTCAATCAATTATTTAATTATTTAATTAATCGAATATTTATTTAACACTCAATTTTATATATTTTATATTCAATTTGTATTTTATCGTCCACCCATTTATTTACTTAATCATTCAATTACTACATAGCTAATCATTAATTTCAATATTCACTCCTAAATCCACCCTTTTATTCATCTGATTTATATTATACTCTGAAAGATACTTTTATTTTAATTCCATTTTACTTATAATTCTCTCAGTCTGATTGTAATCTGAAAATATTTCTTCCCTTTTAATAACATCGCGCAGGTAATTTTTTTTTTTACTGAATCACATCACGTCATGCAGGTTAAAGCTTGCTCCTCCAGTACAATACATACTTTTTATCTGTTATATTGAACTTATATTTACGAAGGAAGTTTTGTACGCTGAAACTCAGTAACGACTTATTGGCTTCTCCCAAACAAATAATTATATTGTGCGTGTGTTAACTATTGTATTGCATTTGTTACATCGTATGTATGTCTGCGTTTGTGTATGTTCGGATACACATGCATATCTGTTTATATATACTTGTATATATTCATATATGCATACGTTCATACATACGTGCATTCAGATATACATTCATATATATATATATATATATATATATATATATATATATATGTATGTATATATGTGTTTGTATACGCTCACGCGCGTGTATATGTGTGTTTGTTCGTGTGTTTGTGCGTGTGTGTGAGCATGCCTATCTAAAGTTAGATAGTTGTTCTTTTGATTCTTATACATGCATATATTCATATATGCATACGTTCATACATACGTACATTCAGACATACATTCATATATATATATATATATATCTGTATATGTGTGTTTGTATACGCTCACGCGCGTGTACATATGTGTTTGTTCGTGTGTGTGTGTGTGTGTGTGTGTGTGTGTGTGTGTGTGTGTGTGTGTGTGTGTGTGTGTGTGTGTGAGCTTGCCTATCTAAAGTTAGATAGCTGTTCTTTTGATTCTTATATATTGATATAAAACAATCGAAATTATTGCTTTTGTTCCTGGTGAACAAATCACTTATTCAATACTGATGAGAAAATTTTTTCTTCAAGCGGACATATTTCCTCGAGCAAATATTGCAGAAAATAATTGTTTTCTTTTCTTTCAAATATCCGACTGAATATCTACAAGTTGACATACATACATACATACATACATACATACGTAGATATCTATCTATCTATCTATCTATCTATCTATATCTATATCTATCTATATATATATATATATATATATATGTATATATATATATATATATATATATATATATATATATATATATATATATATATATATATATATATATATATATATATATATATATATACATGTATGTATATGTGTATATATATATATATATATATATATATATATATATATATATATATATATATATATATATATGCATACATACATGTATATCCATGTGCGTGTATGTGTGTGTGTGTATTATATGTATATAGCCTCTCTCCTAGAAAACAACTTAAAACAATTTTATACATTCTATGAATGCCGGTTTTAAATGTTTAGGTTACCTCGGCCTAACATTGCCTTGGATTCCGTTGAGGTAAACTCATGTCGAATACATAATCGTATTCATATTTCACAAAATATAATACCCATACAATTATTTGATATGTAAATGAGGTGGGAATTATAAATTCTATGTCAGACAACGATATAACACACACCTATGCGCGCGCAAACACACGCACGTCACACGCACGCACACACACGCACATCACACGCACGCACACACACACGAAGGTGCAATAGATACCGATATATGGTGTCTATCACGATGTCACAATTGCAATTCAGTTCTCATTTCCTATAGTAGTTTCGGTAATATATGATAAATGCTAGCAGTAGTAAGCATTATTTTTTAAAATGTTATTTGCCTTAAATTATATTATTGTCCAATTGTGTTTTCCTAGTATCGTAACCATTAATATTATTTTCTTCCCATAATAATTAAATCATGAAAACATTTCTGTTGTATGTTAAGCAAACATTTCAACCTTGTGTAATATCAATTACCATAACAATGCTAATAATTATAATTTTACATAACAATAACCTTAAATATCATACGCTCTTTAATTATACTTGGTAAAATATTGGTAAAAATTTTAAAGCAATAACATACAGGACTACCAATCCATGAATGTAACTATTTGTGATCTAGGGATGAAACAATTACCGCAAAATTCAGTAGACGAATGTTTCATTAACCTGTATTCTGTAAAAATTCCTTCACTGGGACAGAGAAACCATTGGAAACCTTTTTAATTTATCCTCTTGGGGTTATATACAGCTAGTGAGGTACGTGTAACTCATTGCTTTGTAGATCTATACCCATTGTTTCGTATAAAAATAAATGTTACACTTTTAAAATTATGCCCCAGAATATTTACAAAGATTTCTCAAGATATTGCCTCCGTATATTTATGTCTAGAAAAAAAGAACTAATGTTTATTCAACAAAACCAAATGAAAATGTTAAACAGAAAGCGCTCGGTATGTGAATCACTCTTTTGCTGAAATTATAAACAATTGTTTTCGCCCAAATGCCTGAGCAATTCTGGTTGACGAGACACATGTCGAAACAACTGTATGCCAGAATCCTTTGAGCCATTGATCTGAGTGCCTTATGACCACATTGTCTTCACAAAAAAGAGACGTTATTTTATTGTGACGTACACATGACCAACTAGCATATTTGCGCTGGAATCTGCTGGAATGTACGAAGAATAATCATGCAAATTGTCGTTTCAGATCCTACCTGTGCACAAGGCAAGTAGTAAATTTCTATGTATTGCTGTTAAACGAATAAATGCAAATGTAGTGGAGTAAATGTAAGCTTACAACAACGTATGACTATGAAATACTTTGATCCAATATTGCAAGCTATTTTTTAAAATTACATCATGCAAGTTCATAACATTTATCTCTAAACAAGTTTTGCTGTTTATTAAAGAAATCGATAATTTAATGATTGATCGATTATAATCATAATTATTTCCAAAACACTGATTACCTTACTTGCAACATTTGTTGAATACACTATTAGGCAGCAACTGGAAGTTTCGAAAGTGACTGACTTTCCCCTCTTTTCGAATACACCTGACCTTCAAATGGGGACAAAAATAGTGACAGAAATATTGAGAAGAAATATTTCAGTTTCTACACACACACACAACATACACGACATACATACACACACCTGCGCGCGCGCGGACACATATGTTCTCCACCACACATATATGCGTATATATATATATACACACACACTACATACCACATCTATCTATCTATCTATCTGTCTGTCTGTCTGTCTGTCTGTCTGTCTGTCTGTCTGTCTGTCTGTCTGTCTATCTATCTAGCTATATATAGAATGCGTGCGCGTGTGTGTGCATTGCGCGTGTGTGTGCATTTACGTACATAAATATACACACACATACCTATATGTATGAATAAATAGATTGATATACATTTACACATGCACACGCGGACACACACATATATAGAACTCTGTACAGAAACCTGTATAAATCAATTATTACCTATTTACAGGTAATACTAAACATCTATCTAGCTGCTGTCTAGAATCTGTCTGTCTGTCTGTCTGTTTGCCTGTCTGTCTCTGTATGTATATATATATATATATATATATATATATATATATATATATATATATATATATATATATATATATATATATATATATATACATATATATATATATATATATATATATATATATATATATATAGAGAGAGAGAGAGAGAGAGAGAAAGAGAGAAAGAAAGAGAGAAAGAAAGAGAAAGTAGGATATATCGTATGATTTAAAGATGACATCACACATAACTCTTACCAGAACTTTATAACGTTATAAATTTATTATTTGCCACTAAAATGTAATGTTGAATACTTGTCTGACGACTGCGCATACATAGTTTGTTAGGCATATATAAAATTTTAAATCTATAAGAGACGTAAAGAGTGTAAAACTACTTCGCATCACACGAAAAGTTCGCATTTCTGACATGGACATATACCATTTTCAAAGACGTTATGCGATCTGACAAAGTGACAAAGCTAATAGCAAGTAAATTTAAGTTATAGAAGCTTATTTTCTGACAAGAATATATGCGTTAAGATGTACTAAAATTTAGCGAGTTTATAACTAATATTTATTCAGTAGATTCTAAAGATATGCAAAAAGATTAAAAGCTCATGGTTAGCTTTTTGTTCAGCATATTTTATATCACATGATCAATTTACCCGACGCAATTCTAAGTATCGCTTAGCCTGAAGTTAAATATGCCCATTTAAGATCATAATATTTTCTGTTATACACCCACACACACACACACACACACACACACACACACACACACACACACACACACACACACACACACACACACACACACACACACACACACACACACACACACACACACACACACACACATATATATATATATATATATATATATATATATATATATATATATATGCCATTAATTTTCTTTATTTTGTGTTCATAACAAATGTCCGCCTGAGAGATACTTCAAAGGAACTAACACCTTTTTTATGAAGTTAACGAATCTCCAGCGATTAGAAACACTATTGTTAACTTGTGGTTACTTGATATTTTCTAAGGTCAAGATATATCATAAAACTTTTAAAGACCCTATTTTTAACGGGGCTATAAACATCAACAATGTGAGTAACGTTATCACAATCAACGTTACTACCTGGAGATAAACTCAAATACACCGCATTGTTAATTATTGATAATATAATTGTTTTGGGAATGAGATCCAATTGCTGACAATTTAATGAGAAAATTCATCGTTTAGTGAGAGAAAAAGGGAATGAATTAAAAGATAGAATGAGACGGTGCGGAAGGGAGATAGAATGATCTATGTATAAATGATGAAAGTATTACCTGGTTTATTAATTAGAACTCGAAGTAAACATCTGATCAGATTGCTTATACAGATTAAGCAGGGATCATACGGTTGACGATTTGGACAAGGGACAGTGAACTTAGGTTTTATAGGAAAATCGATTGTATTAAAGAGAACCCAGACAGTACTTATTGAAAGAGTTGCAAGTAGATACGATGTTTAATGTACCTATACACTAGATGAAGATGGGAGGCTATACCTTGATAAAGAGAACAATAAAAAAAAAGAACTAACATCAAACTTTTATAACAGACCAGTTTTAGAACTATCTTTAATGCTGATACAACATGGCAGCGTGGCGAATAAATACTTTGATTATCTTTGATTTTAACCCTATCCAAATGGCAGCAATATCTATCTATCTATCTATCTATCTATCTATCTATCTATCTATCTATCTATCTCTTCTCACGGACGTGCTGTCACATCGGCTGCGAAGGTAAACGTTTATTTGACCTTTTACTGTCCACATTTTGTTGGAATTTTTTAATAATTTTGTTGCGAAGCACCTAGGCTTCATTTGTGTGTATTTTCAAGGGCAGGAATTGACCCCCAGGGGCAGTTTCGGCCCTAGCAAAATACAAAAATTTCCTTCTTGACATTTGAAAAATGTCGAGAAACATAATTTTGGAACGCTTGTCTTGTTCTTTTGACAAGCATTTCCCGAGGCTTCAGATGCCAGAAGAGAAAAAAGAACAGAATAGCGCGTGCTCATGCAGTGACACGAACGCAGTTGCTATAAACGTCACAAAGACTGTGAGTACAGCTACTAACAGCCCTCTCACCACCACCACCACCACCACCACCACCAACACCAACAACAAAAACAAAACTGTAACCAAGGTTACAAAACCATGCGTGAAAACCGTCACAAATGTCTCTGACGTAAGCACCACTGCTGCTGACGCCATCATCACCACCACCAACGACAACAACAACAACAACAACAACAACAGCAACAACGACAACAACAACAACAACAGCAACAACAAGGAAGTAAAGTTATCGGCCGTCAGCAATGACACCATCACCTGTTCAACAAACTCTGCTGCCACTACCACCACCTTTGAACCAGGCAGTACATACACCAACATAAACAAAAATATCCAGAAGAACATGTCCGCCAGCACAACAAAAACAAATTTCGCAAATGCTCTAAAGGAAAAAAGAACAACAGTGACATTCACACAAAAACAAATAAAAGACACAAAATCCCTTCTTACGAAAGAAGGAGATGATGTCAGAATTAACATCCCAAAAGATATTATAGAAATGAAAAACAAAAAGTGCATCATTTATAAACTGGTAAACACAAAAACCAGACGTGTAGAAAATGTTAGCACAGATAAAATTGAAGTTTGTCTTAGAAAAATTTGGCCTTATCAGAATCATGTCACCTGGGGAAGGAAATTCGGAACGGTGCAAGTAAGGTTTCTGGATGAAAATTTAGCTAAACAATTTTCGACACTCTCTCTCCGCACAGATGACTTGGTAATGATACCGAGTTATCTAGGACAGAGAGTGACCAAAGTTATGATAAAAAATGTGCCATCGGAGGTGGACACCCAATGGCTGATATCGGCCGTGTGCCTGGAAATGGAGGAGGCAAATATTTTGGAGATTACGGTCGGAGAGGAAAAGAACTGGGGAGGGAAAAATCTGGAAATCCTTCTCCACATCACGGAGGAGGCTTCACAGAAAATTCCTCCAAACATTAGATTGGCAGAGGACCACAAGCTGTATGTGGTGGTAGAGGGCAGGCGACCTCGCTGTTACCTATGCAACAGCGAAGCACATCTGAAAAAGGACTGCCCTCTGGCCGCTAAACAAAAACAACAACAACAACAACAACAACAACAACAACAACAACAACAACAACAACAACAACAACAACAGAAGCAACTACCAAATACCCCCAACAGAAAAACCTTACTACCAACACCACCAGCAACGCAAAAAACAACAACAGAAATATCAGCAATAACCACAACAGAAAAGACAACAGAAACTGCAAAAACAGAAGAAAAAAAAGAAAATTCCAAGACTGCCTCTCCCTCCCCCATATCACATACACCACACACAAATAACAATCAGCCAACATCAATAAAAACAGCAACACAAACATTCACAGAAACACACACAGACGCACAAAATTTGCCGTTACCTCTTTCTGACTCCTCAGATCTCCCATCATCCGATGAAGAGAGTGGGGAGGAGTGGAAAATAGCTACGAAAGGAAAGAGGAAGCGCAGTAAGAAGAAAACAAAACAAAATGCAAACACAAACAAAGCAGGGAGATTCACATCTCCCGAAAATACTACTAACACCAATAGTAATATAAAAAAAACAATGCTAACAGCAATAGACAGTACAAACACAGAGTTGATGAATTACATCAACTCTAAAACAAACATCACAAATAACGATATCAAAACCAACAACCACCCACGTACAACACCGCCAAAACACATTAAAATTATTCATGTAACACCAGCATTACACAACACAATAAAATCCCTCTACCCCAACTCGGTAGGGGGATTCCAGAAATATTTGTGCAAGAAATTGTACAATAGCCTCCTTGGTGAAAAATCCAAGGAGGAAACAAAACTTTCTAACGGCAAGTAACACTCTGTTCTTTTGTTTTGTGCTTTAAAGCACACGTATAAATAGAATCATGGTGAAGATTGGTTGTGTGAATGTGCGTGGCTTAGGGTCCCCTTGGAAACAAGGGTACCTCTTAAATGACATCAAGTCACACAATTTGGATATCATAGCCATTAGTGAGACCAGACTCCATGAACCGCGGGCCCTAAAGTCCATGTTTGGCGGACAGTTTAACATTTATTTTTCTCCCTGTCTGCCGAGGATGGGCGGTAGTGGCACGGCGGTTCTTTTTCGCAAGAGTCTGGATCTCCAAGTAAAGACGATATTTACGGACCCGGAGGGTAGACTGGTTGTCCTAGATGTGGACGGCAGCGATGGAGGCGCTTTTCGGTTGCTGGCAGTTTATGTGCCTCCTTTAACAGGTCGGTCAGACTTCTTTCGACGTCTAGAAGTATTCCTGGGAACGTCTCGTCCCTTACTTTTAGTGGGGGATTGGAATGCTACCTTGGACACGCATCTAGACTACGTGGGGAGTGACAAAAGTAGAAGGGGATGCAAAGGCCTCATAGACCTGCTCAGACGCTTCCAGTTGTCTGACAGGTACCGACTCGACCACCCAAATGTGCCAACGTGGACTTGGAGCAACCGCATTGGGTCGTCGAGATCGTATCTAGATAGGATAGTGTGTAGGACAAGAGATAGAGATAGTTTAGGATGTCCACAGTTCCACATAGTCAGCTACACGGATCACAAACTTGTGACGTGTACGCTAGACTTAGATAAGGCACATAGGCAGGGTCCCGGTTACTGGAAACTAAACGCGTCTTTCCCGTCGAGACAGGTTTTCAGAGACCGGATTAGCACGTTAGTAAAGAGGGCTTTGACGGGAGCCATCGTCAACAACAAATGGTGGTTTGCCCTCAAGAGAGCAGTGAGGGCGGAAGCAATAAGGTATAGCAGGGCACTAGCTGTAGAGAGGAACAGAGAAGAGGGGGAGCTAGTGATAAAGTTAGAAGAGGCATTGCGAAGTGGCATCGCATCCGACGTTTTAGCGGCGAGGTTGGCCCTCGACCAACACTTCAATGCTAAACACGAAGGGTGTGCTGTCAGGGCAAGGATGCGTGCTCTGAGGAATGAAGGTGTTGGAGCCGCACGAGAGGCCCGGGTGGCGGAGGCGCAGCGGGGTAACAGAGCCACCATCCGGTCTCTGGTAGACGAACAGGGGCGCGAATTGCTCGAGCCGAGCAAGATGTGCGAGGCGTTTCAGCGGCATTTTGCCCGACTGTTCGGGAGGAGTGGCGAGCGAGAAGGCAGGGTGGATTTTAGTGCCTACCTGCACAGCTTGCCACGACTCTCGGCAAGAGAGGCGGAGTGCTGCGAAGGGGTCATCACGGCGGAGGAGGTGAGGGACGCGATGGCGGGTTGCTCGACGGACAAATCTCCGGGTTTGGATGGTCTGCCCTACGAGCTTTACAACTGTATGCCAGACTTGTTTGGAGAAGTCTTGGCGGTCGTGTACTGCAACTGGCAGCAGAACGGGAGCATTCCCGGTTTTGTGAGCCGAGGAGCGGTAACGCTGCTGAAGAAAGATCCAAACAAGGGGGACGCCATAGATAACTTTAGGCCCATCACTCTGCTCAATGCAGACATGAAAATTTTGGCCAAGGTGTTAGCCAAGCGGTTGGCGTTTGTCATCGAGAAACTGGTCGGCACGGAGCAGACGTGCGCCGTGCCGGGCCGGAGCATCCATGACAACCTCCATCTGATGCGCTACATCATAGAGAGGGTAGTTAAGGAACCTGGCATGGGTGGGGCCCTGATCAATTTGGATCAATCCAAAGCTTTCGATAGGGTAGACCATCGATACTTGGAGGCCGTCCTCGAAGCGGCCGGCTTCGGTCCCGTTTTCCGCGGCTGGATGGCTGCCTTGTACACAGGCATCCGTTCGGTTGTTCGCGTCAATGGACGTCTATCGGGACCCTTCGACATTGCACGTTCGGTTCGTCAGGGATGCCCCCTGTCGCCGCTCCTGTACGTATTGACTCTCGAGCCACTACTGCGGAAGCTGGCGACGCTGAGGGGCATCCCGCGAGAACTGGGGTGCGGGACGAGCGTGTCGGCATACGCGGACGACGTCACCGTCATAGCGTCTAGCCACGAGCACATCGAGCTTGTCGGCGAGACGCTGAAAGACTACGAAGCGGTGACGGGAGCGAAAATCAACCGGGATAAGTCGGTGGGTTTGCTGCTCGGCACCTGGAGAAGCAAGCCCATACCGTCCGGCAGCGCCTCAGTAGTGGGACGCTGGACGGACGGTCCGGTCAAGTTGCTCGGAGTCTGGTTCGGTCCGGACCTGCAAACGGAGAAGAACTGGGACGAGATAACGAGTAGGGTGGCCACTCTCTGCCGGCAATGGTCCGAGAGGAAGCTGTCCCTAAAAGGTCGGGCGGAGGTGGCGAACGCGTACATCGCGTCCGTCATCGAATACCGCCTGACCGTCGTGCCTTGTCCCGATCGCGCCATCACCGAAATGGAGCGCATCCTCTTCCGCTTTTTGTGGAAAGGAAGCGTTCCGATGGTGAGGCGATCCGTTTGTTGCCAACACCCGCTGAAAGGAGGGCTGGGCATGCCGTGGTTGATGATGCGCAGACATGCGCTGAGACTGCGACATCTCCGGCTCTACGTAGACGACGGTGAGCAGGTGTGGTCGCCGTTTGTGCGACGCGCTTTCCCGCAGCTCGTCTCCATGACCGAGCTGCAGTCGTGGATCAAAAAGAGGCCGAGGAATGGCGAATGGCACCGTGAGTGTCGCGTTGCTCTGCAACAACTTTGCCGTCCCGGGTCGACCTTGAGCGGCTGCATCACAACGAAGTCATTCTATAGGGGATTAGTGGAGGGCAGGTACGACGACGATCTCGGGGCGAACCTGGGCGTCGACGAGGAATACCTGACCCGCCTGTTCAGGACGACTTTCGGGCCGGGACCTATGGACAACTTCCAGAGATCCCTGGCCTGGCAGTGTTACCGAGAGGCGCTACCCGTTCGGGATAAGCTCTATAGACACGGCTCGCGAAATGTGGGGCCGACCTGCCCGAGATGCGGTCAGAGCGATGAAACCGTTCTGCACGCACTCGTGCAGTGTCCAACCATTTCGGAGCTGTGGGCTTATGTCGAACGACTGCTGTCGCGTGTGGGACGAGTCGGTTTATCAACCGAGTCTATCGTCAATATCGTCACGCCTCCTTCCTTTAAACGGGAAGGAAGAGCTGTATTTATCGTACTTGTGGCTATGGCCAAAGAATGCATCTGGTGGACGCGTCTGAAAGGATTAGAGACAAATACTTTCCTCTCTGGTCAATCTCTCATCAACTTTTTCAAGTATCACTTGAAAAGGAAGGTGAGAGTAGAGAGGCAAGTGTTGTCTAGCAAATGTTTCGAAAAAAGATGGATACATGTAGCAAGAATGGCACGTATAAATGACGAAGCCACCTTGACCATGATTCTATAAAACGTTTTAAAATTTTGTAAACAGAGAAATTTTATTTAACAAACTGTGACGCTAAAGACCGAGGTTACCGTGGTCTTTTCGTAGGTTTTTCTTTCCACGGATAACCTCCCCATTTATTGGGAATTTTTTGTATTTTTCGTATTTTTTGTAAATACCCCAAACGTTTTGCGATGTTTTTTTTTTTTTTTTTTTTTTTCATCGTTGTCCCCACTTTTGTTTTTTTTCTGCTTTGTTTTCGACCCCCTCGAAAAGAAAAACTCTACATTTGTATTTTGTCCCCTCTGTGTTGAGCCCTGTGTGGCTAATAAAGAAACCTATCTATCTATCTATCTATCTCTTCTCACGGACGTGCTGTCACATCGGCTGCGAAGGTAAACGTTTATTTGACCTTTTACTGTCCACATTTTGTTGGAATTTTTTAATAATTTTGTTGCGAAGCACCTAGGCTTCATTTGTGTGTATTTTCAAGGGCAGGAATTGACCCCCAGGGGCAGTTTCGGCCCTAGCAAAATACAAAAATTTCCTTCTTGACATTTGAAAAATGTCGAGAAACATAATTTTGGAACGCTTGTCTTGTTCTTTTGACAAGCATTTCCCGAGGCTTCAGATGCCAGAAGAGAAAAAAGAACAGAATAGCGCGTGCTCATGCAGTGACACGAACGCAGTTGCTATAAACGTCACAAAGACTGTGAGTACAGCTACTAACAGCCCTCTCACCACCACCACCACCACCACCAACACCAACACCAACAACAAAAACAAAACTGTAACCAAGGTTACAAAACCATGCGTGAAAACCGTCACAAATGTCTCTGACGTAAGCACCACTGCTGCTGACGCCATCATCACCACCACCAACGACAACAACAACAACAACAACAACAACAGCAACAACGACAACAACAACAACAACAGCAACAACAAGGAAGTAAAGTTATCGGCCGTCAGCAATGACACCATCACCTGTTCAACAAACTCTGCTGCCACTACCACCACCTTTGAACCAGGCAGTACATACACCAACATAAACAAAAATATCCAGAAGAACATGTCCGCCAGCACAACAAAAACAAATTTCGCAAATGCTCTAAAGGAAAAAAGAACAACAGTGACATTCACACAAAAACAAATAAAAGACACAAAATCCCTTCTTACGAAAGAAGGAGATGATGTCAGAATTAACATCCCAAAAGATATTATAGAAATAAAAAACAAAAAGTGCATCATTTATAAACTGGTAAACACAAAAACCAGACGTGTAGAAAATGTTAGCACAGATAAAATTGAAGTTTGTCTTAGAAAAATTTGGCCTTATCAGAATCATGTCACCTGGGGAAGGAAATTCGGAACGGTGCAAGTAAGGTTTCTGGATGAAAATTTAGCTAAACAATTTTCGACACTCTCTCTCCGCACAGATGACTTGGTAATGATACCGAGTTATCTAGGACAGAGAGTGACCAAAGTTATGATAAAAAATGTGCCATCGGAGGTGGACACCCAATGGCTGATATCGGCCGTGTGCCTGGAAATGGAGGAGGCAAATATTTTGGAGATTACGGTCGGAGAGGAAAAGAACTGGGGAGGGAAAAATCTGGAAATCCTTCTCCACATCACGGAGGAGGCTTCACAGAAAATTCCTCCAAACATTAGATTGGCAGAGGACCACAAGCTGTATGTGGTGGTAGAGGGCAGGCGACCTCGCTGTTACCTATGCAACAGCGAAGCACATCTGAAAAAGGACTGCCCTCTGGCCGCTAAACAAAAACAACAACAACAACAACAACAACAACAACAACAGAAGCAACTACCAAATACCCCCAACAGAAAAACCTTACTACCAACACCACCAGCAACGCAAAAAACAACAACAGAAATATCAGCAATAACCACAACAGAAAAGACAACAGAAACTGCAAAAACAGAAGAAAAAAAAGAAAATTCCAAGACTGCCTCTCCCTCCCCCATATCACATACACCACACATAAATAACAAGGAGCCAACATCAATAAAAACAGCAACACAAACATTCACAGAAACACACACAGACGCACAAAATTTGCCGTTACCTCTTTCTGACTCCTCAGATCTCCCATCATCCGATGAAGAGAGTGGGGAGGAGTGGAAAATAGCTACGAAAGGAAAGAGGAAGCGCAGTAAGAAGAAAACAAAACAAAATGCAAACACAAACAAAGCAGGGAGATTCACATCTCCCGAAAATACTACTAACACCAATAGTAATATAAAAAAAACAATGCTAACAGCAATAGACAGTACAAACACAGAGTTGATGAATTACATCAACTCTAAAACAAACATCACAAATAACTATATCAAAACCAACAACCACCCACGTACAACACCGCCAAAACACATTAAAATTATTCATGTAACACCAGCATTACACAACACAATAAAATCCCTCTACCCCAACTCGGTAGGGGGATTCCAGAAATATTTGTGCAAGAAATTGTACAATAGCCTCCTTGGTGAAAAATCCAAGGAGGAAACAAAACTTTCTAACGGCAAGTAACACTCTGTTCTTTTGTTTTGTGCTTTAAAGCACACGTATAAATAGAATCATGGTGAAGATTGGTTGTGTGAATGTGCGTGGCTTAGGGTCCCCTTGGAAACAAGGGTACCTCTTAAATGACATCAAGTCACACAATTTGGATATCATAGCCATTAGTGAGACCAGACTCCATGAACCGCGGGCCCTAAAGTCCATGTTTGGCGGACAGTTTAACATTTATTTTTCTCCCTGTCTGACGAGGATGGGCGGTAGTGGCACGGCGGTTCTTTTTCGCAAGAGTCTGGATCTCCAAGTAAAGACGATATTTACGGACCCGGAGGGTAGACTGGTTGTCCTAGATGTGGACGGCAGCGATGGAGGCGCTTTTCGGTTGCTGGCAGTTTATGTGCCTCCTTTAACAGGTCGGTCAGACTTCTTTCGACGTCTAGAAGTATTCCTGGGAACGTCTCGTCCCTTACTTTTAGTGGGGGATTGGAATGCTACCTTGGACACGCATCTAGACTACGTGGGGAGTGACAAAAGTAGAAGGGGATGCAAAGGCCTCATAGACCTGCTCAGACGCTTCCAGTTGTCTGACAGGTACCGACTCGACCACCCAAATGTGCCAACGTGGACTTGGAGCAACCGCATTGGGTCGTCGAGATCGTATCTAGATAGGATAGTGTGTAGGACAAGAGATAGAGATAGTTTAGGATGTCCACAGTTCCACATAGTCAGCTACACGGATCACAAACTTGTGACGTGTACGCTAGACTTAGATAAGGCACATAGGCAGGGTCCCGGTTACTGGAAACTAAACGCGTCTTTCCCGTCGAGACAGGTTTTCAGAGACCGGATTAGCACGTTAGTAAAGAGGGCTTTGACGGGAGCCATCGTCAACAACAAATGGTGGTTTGCCCTCAAGAGAGCAGTGAGGGCGGAAGCAATAAGGTATAGCAGGGCACTAGCTGTAGAGAGGAACAGAGAAGAGGGGGAGCTAGTGATAAAGTTAGAAGAGGCATTGCGAAGTGGCATCGCATCCGACGTTTTAGCGGCGAGGTTGGCCCTCGACCAACACTTCAATGCTAAACACGAAGGGTGTGCTGTCAGGGCAAGGATGCGTGCTCTGAGGAATGAAGGTGTTGGAGCCGCACGAGAGGCCCGGGTGGCGGAGGCGCAGCGGGGTAACAGAGCCACCATCCGGTCTCTGGTAGACGAACAGGGGCGCGAATTGCTCGAGCCGAGCAAGATGTGCGAGGCGTTTCAGCGGCATTTTGCCCGACTGTTCGGGAGGAGTGGCGAGCGAGAAGGCAGGGTGGACTTTAGTGCCTACCTGCACAGCTTGCCACGACTCTCGGCAAGAGAGGCGGAGTGCTGCGAAGGGGTCATCACGGCGGAGGAGGTGAGGGACGCGATGGCGGGTTGCTCGACGGACAAATCTCCGGGTTTGGATGGTCTGCCCTACGAGCTTTACAACTGTATGCCAGACTTGTTTGGAGAAGTCTTGGCGGTCGTGTACTGCAACTGGCAGCAGAACGGGAGCATTCCCGGTTTTGTGAGCCGAGAAGCGGTAACGCTGCTGAAGAAAGATCCAAACAAGGGGGACGCCATAGATAACTTTAGGCCCATCACTCTGCTCAATGCAGACATGAAAATTTTGGCCAAGGTGTTAGCCAAGCGGTTGGCGCTTGTCATCGAGAAACTGGTCGGCACGGAGCAGACGTGCGCCGTGCCGGGCCGGAGCATCCATGACAACCTCCATCTGATGCGCTACATCATAGAGAGGGTAGTTAAGGAACCTGGCATGGGTGGGGCCCTGATCAATTTGGATCAATCGAAAGCTTTCGATAGGGTAGACCATCGATACTTGGAGGCCGTCCTCGAAGCGGCCGGCTTCGGTCCCGTTTTCCGCGGCTGGATGGCTGCCTTGTACACAGGCATCCGTTCGGTTGTTCGCGTCAATGGACGTCTATCGGGACCCTTCGACATTGCACGTTCGGTTCGTCAGGGATGCCCCCTGTCGCCGCTCCTGTACGTATTGACTCTCGAGCCACTACTGCGGAAGCTGGCGACGCTGAGGGGCATCCCGCGAGAACTGGGGTGCGGGACGAGCGTGTCGGCATACGCGGACGACGTCACCGTCATAGCGTCTAGCCACGAGCACATCGAGCTTGTCGGCGAGACGCTGAAAGACTACGAAGCGGTGACGGGAGCGAAAATCAACCGGGATAAGTCGGTGGGTTTGCTGCTCGGCACCTGGAGAAGCAAGCCCATACCGTCCGGCAGCGCCTCAGTAGTGGGACGCTGGACGGACGGTCCGGTCAAGTTGCTCGGAGTCTGGTTCGGTCCGGACCTGCAAACGGAGAAGAACTGGGACGAGATAACGAGTAGGGTGGCCACTCTCTGCCGGCAATGGTCCGAGAGGAAGCTGTCCCTAAAAGGTCGGGCGGAGGTGGCGAACGCGTACATCGCGTCCGTCATCGAATACCGCCTGACCGTCGTGCCTTGTCCCGATCGCGCCATCACCGAAATGGAGCGCATCCTCTTCCGCTTTTTGTGGAAAGGAAGCGTTCCGATGGTGAGGCGATCCGTTTGTTGCCAACACCCGCTGAAAGGAGGGCTGGGCATGCCGTGGTTGATGATGCGCAGACATGCGCTGAGACTGCGACATCTCCGGCTCTACGTAGACGATGGTGAGCAGGTGTGGTCGCCGTTTGTGCGACGCGCTTTCCCGCAGCTCGTCTCCATGACCGAGCTGCAGTCGTGGATCAAAAAGAGGCCGAGGAATGGCGAATGGCACCGTGAGTGTCGCGTTGCTCTGCAACAACTTTGCCGTCCCGGGTCGACCTTGAGCGGCTGCATCACAACGAAGTCATTCTATAGGGGATTAGTGGAGGGCAGGTACGACGACGATCTCGGGGCGAACCTGGGCGTCGACGAGGAATACCTGACCCGCCTGTTCAGGACGACTTTCGGGCCGGGACCTATGGACAACTTCCAGAGATCCCTGGCCTGGCAGTGTTACCGAGAGGCGCTACCCGTTCGGGATAAGCTCTATAGACACGGCTCGCGAAATGTGGGGCCGACCTGCCCGAGATGCGGTCAGAGCGATGAAACCGTTCTGCACGCACTCGTGCAGTGTCCAACCATTTCGGAGCTGTGGGCTTATGTCGAACGACTGCTGTCGCGTGTGGGACGAGTCGGTTTATCAACCGAGTCTATCGTCAATATCGTCACGCCTCCTTCCTTTAAACGGGAAGGAAGAGCTGTATTTATCGTACTTGTGGCTATGGCCAAAGAATGCATCTGGTGGACGCGTCTGAAAGGATTAGAGACAAATACTTTCCTCTCTGGTCAATCTCTCATCAACTTTTTCAAGTATCACTTGAAAAGGAAGGTGAGAGTAGAGAGGCAAGTGTTGTCTAGCAAATGTTTCGAAAAAAGATGGATACATGTAGCAAGAATGGCACGTATAAATGACGAAGCCACCTTGACCATGATTCTATAAAACGTTTTAAAATTTTGTAAACAGAGAAATTTTATTTAACAAACTGTGACGCTAAAGACCGAGGTTACCGTGGTCTTTTCGTAGGTTTTTCTTTCCACGGATAACCTCCCCATTTATTGGGAATTTTTTGTATTTTTCGTATTTTTTGTAAATACCCCAAACGTTTTGCGATGTTTTTTTTTTTTTTTTTTTTTTTTTTTTTTTCATCGTTGTCCCCACTTTTGTTTTTTTTTCTGCTTTGTTTTCGACCCCCTCGAAAAGAAAAACTCTACATTTGTATTTTGTCCCCTCTGTGTTGAGCCCTGTGTGGCTAATAAAGAAACCTATCTATCTATCTATCTATCTATCTATCTATCTATCTATCTATTTATCTATCTATCTATCTATCTATCTGTCTATCTATCTATCTATCTATCTATCTACCTATCTATCTATCTGTCCGTCTAAATGTCTGTCCGCCTGTTTCCGTGTCTGTCTATTTGCGTGTCTGTCTGTTTGCGTGTCTGTCTGTCTGTCGGCCTGTCTCTCTCTCTCTCTCTCTCTCTCTCTCTCTCTCTCTCTCTCTCCCTCTCTGTCTCTCTCTCTCTCTCTCTCTCTCTCTCTCTCTCTCTCTCTCTCTCTCTCTCTCTCTCTCTCTCTCTCTCTCTCTACACACACACACATGTTTGAAGGAAAATGCAGAAAGGAAGTTAATAAGCCTGCTGAAATGAATTGATAGGCTCCTATATCACATCGAAAGGCACAACTTTGTTTTTTTTCTCTGATAAAAATTGTACTCATGTCACATAAATGTAAATTTAATGTACAACTCTGTAATTAAATCATTGAGTATTAATTGTAACGACTGTAAGAAGCGAAGATGACCAATTTGTTAATAAGAATACCTTATCTCCATTTACACACACACACACACACACATACATATATATTTTGGTAACGATTGCATGTTTTATCTTACCAATACATTTGGTAGATATCATTATATGAACATATATATATATATATATATATATATATATATATATATATATATATATACATAATGCACATACACACACTTATCTATCTATCTATCAATCTATCTATCTATGACTCTCAGCAAGAGAGGCGGAGTGTTGTGAAAGACCCATCACAGCCGCGGACGTACGGGATGCGATGGCAGGCTGCAAGGGAGACAAGTCGCCAGGCTTGGATGGTCTGCCCTACGAACTTTATTGTCATATGCCAGATTTGTTTGGAGGCGTCTTGGCAGCTGTCTACTGCAACTGGCAGCAAAACGGGAGCATCCCCGTCTTTGTAAAGCGAGGAGCAGTGGTACTACTAAAGAAAGACCCAAACAAGGGGAACGTCATAGATAATTTTCGGCCCATCACTCTGCTCAACGCAGATTTGAAAATTTTGGCCAACGTGTTAGCCGAGAGGTTGGCGCTTGTCATCGAGAAACTAGTCGACAGGGCGCAGACGTGCGCCGTGCCGGGTAGGAGTATCCATGACAACCTCCATCTGATCCGCTACATCATGGACAGGGTAGTTAAGGAACCTGGCATGGGTGGGGCGCTGATCAATTTGGATCAATCAAAAGCTTTCGATAGAGTAGACCATCACTACTTGGAAGCCGTCCTCATAGCGGCTGGTTTCGGTCCCGTCTTCCGCGGTTGGATCGCTGCCTTATACAGCGGCATCCGCTCGGTAGTTCGCGTAAACGGTCATCTATCCAGACCCTTCGGCATCATGCGTTCGGTTCGTCAAGGATGCCCCCTCTCGGCCCTTCTGTATGTATTGACTCTTGAGCCTTTACTGCGGAAGCTGGCGACGCTGAGGGGCATCCCACGAGAGCTGGGATGTGGGACGAGCGTGTCTGCATACGCGGACGACGTCACCGTCATAGTGTCGAGCCAAAAGCACATCGAGCTGGTCGGCGAGAGACTAAAAGAATACGAAGCGGTAACGGGAGCAAAAATTAACCGAGATAAGTCAGTGGGCTTGCGGCTCGGCACCTGGAGAAGCAAGCCCATGCCGTCTAACAGTGTCTCCACTGTGGGACGCTGGACCGACGGGCCGGTTAAATTGCTCGGAGTCTGGTTCGGTCCGGACCTCCAAATGGAGAAGAACTGGTGCGAAATAACGACTAGGGTGGTCACTCTCACCCGGCAATGGGCCGAGAGGAAGCTATCGCTAAAAGGTTGGGCGGAGGTGGCGAACGCGTACATTGCATCCGTCATCGAATACCGTCTGACTGTCGTGCCTTGTCTCGACCCTACCATCACCAAACTGGAACGCATACTCTTCCGCTTCTTGTGGAAGGGAAGCGTTCCGATGGTTAGGCGATCCATTTGCTGTCAACAGCCGCTAAATGGAGGGCTGGGTATGCCGTGGTTGATGATGCGCCTACATGCGCTGAGACTGCGTCATCTCCGGCGCTTCCTAGACGACGGTGAACAGGTGTGGTCGCCGTTTGTGCGGCTCGCTTTCCCGCAGCTCGTCTCCTTAGCCGAACTGCAGTCGTGGATTAAACAGAGACCTAGGCTCGGCGAAAGGCACTGCGAGTGTCGCGTTGCTCTCAAGCAACTCTGCCGTCCGGGACCAATCTTGTGCAACTTTGATTCCACAAAAGCGTTCTATAGAGGATTAGTGGAGGGGAGGTGCGACGACGATCTCGGGCAGAATCTGGGCGTCGACGAGGAACACCTGACCCGCCTGTTCAGGACAACTTTCGGGCCGGGACCTATGGACAACCACCAGAGATCCCTGGCCTGGCAGTGCTATCGAGAAGCATTACTCGTTCGGGATAAGCTTTACAGGCACGGTTCGAAACACACCGGACCGACCTGCCCGAGATGCGGTCAGAGCGACGAAACCGTTCTGCACGCACTCGTGCAGTGTCCAAAGATTTCCGACCTGTGGGCTTATGTCGAACGGCTGCTGTCACGTGTGGGACGAGTCCGCCTGTCAGCCGAGTCTATTGTGCAAACTGCTCCACCACCGTCCCTCAATAGGGAAGACAAGGCAGTGTTCATCATACTGGTGGCCATGGTGAAAGAATGTGTGTGGTGGACCCGAGCGAAAGGATTAGAGACGAAAACTTACCTCTCTGGCCAATCGCTCATCAACTTTTTCAAGTATCACTTGAAAAGGAAGGTGAGAATATAGAGACAGTTTTTGTCTCGTGAAAGTTTCATTAAAAGGTGGGTGAATAAAAGAGAGAGAGAGAGAGAGAGAGAGAGAGAGCACTTCGCTCTCATGTGTCTATTCTCTGCTGAGGTTACCATGGTCTTTTCCGTAGGCTTTTCTCTCTATGGATAAACCTAATGTTACCCCATTTTACACAATTGACATTTTCTGTGATATACGATAACCCCCCCCCCCTTTTTATTTTTTTTTTATTTTGCCCCTACCGATCCCTTTTGATCGGATTTGTTAATTTTTTATTTAAAAAAAGTTTTATTATTATTATTATTTATTATTATTATTTTATTTATTTATTATTTTTTTTTTAAAGAAAAGCTCTACAGTTGTATTTGTCCCCTGTGTGCAGCCCTGCGTGGCTAATAAAAGAAAGTTATCTATCTATCTATCTGTCTATCTATCTATCTATAAGAAGGATAAAGATAAACACAAGTTGATTTCAATTTGAAATTCCTACGCGCGTAGGAATTTGAAAATAAAATGACATGTGTCTCTCCTTAGTTTTCCTACATTTGCCCTGTACGCCATAGCTGGTAATGCTGCACTGCATAGTATTTGATGAACAACTATACAGAAAACTATCTGGATTTGGAAAATCTACTTGGAGCTCTAAACATAACACTAACAGTCGTACATCTACTTTTGCTTATAATTTCACCTCTCCCTTCTCTCCCTTTATATATATATATATATATATATATATATATATACATACATACATACATACATATATATATATATATATATATATATATATATATATATATATATATATATATATATATATATATATATATATATATATATATATATATATATATAACCATGGGATGTATATATATATATGTATATATACATACATACATATATACACGCTCATAACCATATGCACAATCACGTACACAAATGCATACACTTGCGTGTGCATGGATACGTGCTTGTGTGTTTAATCCCTTCTCTCTCTTTCTCTCTCTCTCTCTCTCCGGATGTGTTGTATCAAGTTTGCTTCACAACCACCTGGTTCTGGGGGCATTCCTATTGCGTGGCACATTGGGTAAGTGTATAATAGATTATACTTTCGGGTCGACAAAAGCCTTGGCTGGATTTGATTCACGGCAACTGAAAGAAACCCATCGTACGCCTGCATACATATGTGTGAGTGCGTGTGCGTTCGTGTGTGTGTTTGTGTCCATATCCTCTACCCCGCTGTTGCTTAACAAACGTTGTTGGTGGGTTTGTCTGTGTAACTTAGCTGTTCGGCTTAAAACACTGATAAAACAAATACCAGCCTTTAAAAAACAGTACTAGGATCGATTCATTCGACTAAAGTTCTCTAAGGTGGTGACCAGCATGACAGCAGCCGAATGTGTCTAAAACAAGTAAAATGTAAAAGACATATAAGCAACAAAATTTCCAAATTATCGTTATCAGAAGTATTATGCCTATGACGGAGAATCCTGCAATAGCAATGCATATTGTAATACGTAAAACAAAACCACCATAAAGCAAGAAACCAAGAAGCAGAAGTTTAATACAAGACAGTTATAGTAAAAGTCTGACTTATTGAATGGTTATTCTACTCAATAAACTTAGAACGGTTGGATGTATTTTAAAAGACTGTTATATTTTCTGAGTTTCTATGTCGATAGCTTCAAGCAATCACTAAACTGCTAACGAAAATTTCTAGACGATTTTCAGAGACTGTATCACAAATTAAAATATATAACTTTATTGACATATAGAGTGTGTTCAATATTGAAAAATCAAAGATAATCACATATATCACACGCCCTACGGTATTCATTTTCATATAAAGCTTTGTGCCTTATATATATGAAAATTTACTTGGGGACTCAAAAGTGACTCGCTGTTAATGATAAAGTAATTATTTTGCGAAGTCTTTCATAAAAGACTTTGCAAAATAAAAAACGCAATAAGATTTCTAAATTTGGCAAAGTAATAAATAACTGTCAATGTCTCACGGGAATTTAGATACAGAAATATCTACATTGAAATTAAAAGCGCTGGCATGGCTATGTGGTTAAAAGCGCGCTTTCTAACCACGTGGTTTTGAGTTTAATCCCACTATGACGGAAACTGGAGCGTATATTTGCTTGTGTGTGTGTGTGTGTGTGTATGTGTGTGTGCATGTGTGCATGTATGTATGTGTGTGTCTGTACGTGTGTGTATGTGTGTGTACACACAATTATGTGTGCGTGCTTGTATTTGTCCCTAATCACCGGTTGACAATCGATGTTGGTGTGTTTGCGTCTAAATCACATACCATTTCGTCACAGTGGCCAATAGGATAACAGACTTATAAAAATACATACTGGAGTCGATTTGTTCGACTGAGTTCTTCAAGGCAGTGCCCCAACATGGCCGCAGTCCAATAAGTGATACAAGTAAAATATGAAAAATATATATTCTGCCACTCATATTTATAAAGTTTTAGTCAATAGAGGAAAGAGTCTTGGTGCATTGTGAAAGAAACTTATATTCAGGCCGGAAACTTGACAGAAGTGCATGTATCGCACACGTGTAACAAAGACAAATACACAATCTTGCACCTACTCGCACACATACGCACATGCACACACACACACACACACATTTCTACGCAAACTTATGCATACGTAGTGTCGAGGTTATTTCGCTCGAATTTTCCAAAATTAGTAACCAATCGACATTAATAAATCGTCGTTTTTACGTTCAATCATAATAATTAAAGCCGATTATTAATTTTCGTGAAAGGAAAAACTTTGAAGAGCTTGTTTAATTACAATTAAGTAACGTCTAAAGTTATTGTTAATTTCATTTTTATACATTCTATTGTGTATTATGAATATTATAATGATAAAATTGAGACAAAATCTTCATGGTGATGATTGTTTTTGTATTTTCAACATAATGAAGTAAACACATCGTATACATTTTATTATTCCATGTTGCTTATATAAACAGCTTTCTATATTCATTAATATTTCCTCTCCATGGGAGTGTCTAACGCACGCATACACACATGCACTCACGCACAAACACATAAACATACATATTCACACGCTTGCTTGCTTCATTTTTCAAAGCGGTCTATCAAATTCAATGGTGGCTATATTCTCCTTTACTTGTGGATCTTTTGATTATTGCACCTGATAAAGAATAGCAGCAACGAAAGTCCAGTCAATAAAGAATTGTGATTACTGCCGCCACTGCTGCTCATACTAAGTATGTTCACGAGTGAGGAAACAAAAGATGTGAAGATATTACCTCTTCCCAAATGCACCTTATGGTTGCGACTGCAGTGTCCAGCCTTGACATCTAAGATCCACATAGGAGAAGATATCAGCGAAATGAACTTTATGGTGTTGTTGAGGGTTGACATTTCACAGTAACACACTTTGCTATGAAGTGGGTAACTCCATTGACACATACATGCGCGCATGCACAAACACACAAACACACATCGTTATACCCACTATCACATACACACATGTAAAACAGATACACACAAATAAGACAAAAAATTGAGGCAAGTAGGAAACAAACAGGAAATACTACACGGAGTTAAGAAAGTGTGTGTACGCGCTTGAAAACTGTAGAAATATATATATTTATATATATGTTTCATGTTAACAAAAATCTCAAATCAAAAAAGGAAACAAAGGTATGTACGATGAAGTTTAATATCCAAACAGAGAAAAAGAAGAGAATCTGACGATTAGAGGGAGGTAAAAAAAGGACAGAAAAAAGAGTTGAGATTATTCCTGGATTCCA
>NC_142931.1:56280795-56318295 GCF_046866305.1 Octopus bimaculoides | reverse complement strand
GATAATAAAATCTAGTGATATATGGTATCGACTTCTCTGCATGGATCAAATTCTATTTTGCATATTCCAAAACCTCACTTTATCAGTTTTACTCTCAGAAATACAGCAAACCAAGGATTAGGCACTAGAAAGCCTATACACGAGGACACATTTTTTCACAAATTGCCGCTTAAAAAGTTACTATGGAAATGCCCGCATGCATATATATATATATATATATATATATATATATATATATATATATATGTGTGTGTGTGTGTGTGTGTGTGTGTGTCTGCATACACACACACATACATACACAAATACACATATATACACATGTATGTACATATACATACTGAAAAATGCAGCATTCTTTTAAAACTGTACGTATAGCTCTATATATTTACATGACTGCAAAATACTAAAATATACTATTACACTGCTACAGCAGAAATACGTAAACCATTGTGTTAGATACGGATGTAATTTTCTATTCAAACTCTTACATAAGAATTATTAAGGAAAAACAAACTATAGAATGTTTGTTGAAAGCCAGTAAATGACAATAACCATCGAAAACCTTATAACGACAAGATAAGAATGGAACGTCTACTCACACTGTTTGAAATTGAAGCCAAATGTTCCTTAAATTACGCCGTACCGTCCCACCAAATGAAAAAAATTGGGATAGAAAACAAAGCACTTGGATATTTCTGATTTGTTTTCTTTTTGTGATAAAGACTGGTGTCTTAAAATACAGAAAAACCTCATACGATAGATAAACGTGATCAAGATTAACCTGGAGTATATGTCTATTTTATTAACGGTGGAAGAGGAATGAATCACTCATAAAGCGAACTGAAATTGAAACCTGCGCATAAGAAAGTGGTCATACAAAACTTTTCAAGATGCAATAAGCTGGAGTGCTTATATGATACTGTACCATTGGTTTCATAAACAATAAGAACAATTATAAGTGTGTCTTAGTTACTTTTCTATAAAAATATTTTTATGTATTGCAAAAATGGTGACGAATTTTCCTTTGTGCGTTAAGGTAGAAATAAGAGTAAACATTTAATGAGCATATTACCGAAAGAACGGAAAACAAAATGTCAGTACATAGATCTAGTGAATTGAATTCATTGCCAATATTTTCATATTTTTATTATGGAAGACAAATGGCATTTACCAACATTGGAGACATAAAAAATAGTTTAAATTGTTTCATGAGGATTTATTATACACATGCAAGCGTATTCGAACATATGCTTACTTATAAGATATATATATATATATATATATATATATATATATATATATGTCTGTATATATGGATATATGCACATATATGTATATAAATAAATACATACATACACACACACACACACACACATATATATATATATATATATATATATATACGTATGTATATACATGCATATTCTAATATATACATAGATACATAAATGTGTATGCAATACATACGCATACATACATGTATACGCAAATATTCATACCCACATACATAAAGTTAATCCTTTCTTAGTTTAAAGCAATCCAAATACCAATACTAAATGATTTATGGCAGTCGTGTTAAAAATAGAGTAAAATGACAGTGCAAAGAGGGCCATTAAAAAGCCCAAACCGTCATAACACTGTCTGAATATAAAAGCAACATTTAATTTTATTGCCAGGAATATGACAGAAGAGAATTCACACACGACTAGAAGAATCAATAGAGTTCTCTGGCGCTTTTTTTGAAATAGTAATATAGCGTAGAGGTTCAGGTGCAAAACACTCTCACACAAACCATAATTATGAATTTATTAAGGATACCGACTTAAATAACCTCAGACTCCCGAGGTTTCTCATGGGTAAAATTCATAGGTTTTCTTGTAGACGTTGTTCTTCTTGGAATATTTAATTGTACATTATTACATAAGCTTATTTTTTTAATATTTAATGCCTCACTAATTCTCTGAATCACGCGAGACACAGGAAACATTTCGCAGGTGTCCATACATCATATATGATATGCATTCCCAATTTCTCTCGACCGCCACAGTAACTGGGGTCTTGTGAAAGAAATCTTTATATTATTCAGAATATATAAAACACAGGCTTAATAAAAGACTAGTAAACAAAATGAACTTTTAAGATAAGCTTATAAAAGTGCCTTGAAATACTGAAAGGATTTTTAAAAAATGAATAAAGTGGCGAGCTGCAGAATCCTTAGCACCACCGGACTAATTGTTTAACAACATCTCTTCCGAGTCTTTACCTTCTGAACTCATAGGATTGGGAAGAAAAGCTTCTTACTACATAGCCACGCTTGTGCATATCTATCTATCTATCTATCTATCTATCTATCTATCTATCTATCTATCTATCTATCTATCTATTTATCTATCTATCTATCTATCTATCTATCTATCTATCTATCTATCTATCTATCTATCTATTTATCTATCTATTTAGCCATCTATCTAGCCATCTATCTAGCCATCTATATGCACAGGCATATATATAAGTATATATATATATATATATATATATATATATATATATATATATATGTGTGTTTGTGTGTGTGTGTGTGTGTGTGTGTGTGTGTGTGTGCGTGTGTGTGTATAGAGATGTACAGATCTATATTCACACATCTTATGGAAATCGACAGGCATACATACATGCATGTAAACATACATACATATATACAAAGAGAGTGATAGGGAGGGAGAAGAGAGAGGTAGAGATAGAGAGAGATCCGATCTGCTGGTCGTTGTAAACCACATTAAGAAAGACATCAAAATTAGAAAGAGTATCATTACTTGGTATTCATCGTCTTCTCAGAACAAGGCCAGTAGTAATAGTAATAGTAGTAATAGTAGTAGTAGTGGCAGGAGCAGCAGTAGCAGCAGCAGATGTAATAATAGTAGCAGCAGCAGAAACAGAAGCAGTAACAGCAGCAGCAACAACAAAAACAAGAACCAACTGAGCTTCTTTGTACAAAGTATAAGATTATTTCGTTACCTCACTAAGTTTTTATTTCATATTTTAATTTTATATATTCAATATTTTACATTTGAAGAGGAGATAAATCTTTCATACAAAAATTTCAAAATTCTTCTAATCCTAAATAACGAGTTGTCGATAGAAAATGCTCAGGTGACTCATATTGCCTGCCCTGCAATAGCATGTGTTGCTTTGCTCCATACACCGGCAATGCGGTAGAGGTCAGGAAATTTTCTTTCGTCTTGTCTTCAGGTGTCATCAGAAGCCAGAAGTTCATGCTGATTCATCTGACAAGCAGTCAGTCTGTGTCACCTCGGGACCAACCTCCCACCTACATATATGCTGCTTTTGTCAGTTTGTGGTTCCAGTTCCGTATTGAAATGATGCTATTGCCCATGTATCTGCTACATGAATTCTATTCCATCCAGACAGTTTTGAGTTCAACACTACTCTTAGTCCTCGGAAATATTATTTTCGCAGTTGTTCTTTCATTTCCGTCTCCATGATTTTATTGAACTCTAGTATACCAAGGTATTTGCACCCTTCTTTTCATTTGTTTATAACACTTCCCCATTTGGTAATTGTATCCTTGACAGGGATTCTACCTTGCTTCTTTTCAAGCTCGTTATACTACACGTCTTGTGTCCGAATTCCATCTTAACATCAGCACCAAAGCAGTGGATCGTGTTCTCCAGGAAACCTACTTATACCCCATCCTTGCCATACCGCTTCATATCATTCATGAAAAGGAGATGGTTGATTTTACGTGTTTTTCCCTTAAATTTATATCCCAGGTTCGCTTTCCTCGGCACCAAAGTCAGAGGAATGATGCAAAGTACAAAAAGAAAGGGAGATAATCCATCTCCTTGGAAGATCCCTCTCTTGATGCTCAGAATATTCAATATTTGTCTGTACGATGTCGAGTCAGTTTTACAACCCATCATACCCCTCTTCAGAAAATATCTTACATTTTCTGCAGTTCCAAGCAGTCAATGATCCGCGGATGTGGAATCATATCGTAAGTTTGGCGGTAATCAATTCAGGTCATTCCAAAATTTGTGTTTCTTTCCTTACAATCTTGCATTACCACTTCGTCCTTAGTATCTCTGCGTTTCCTCCTACAAACTTTTTGTTTCAATGGTAAAATGTCATTTTTATCAAGAAATTTGTACATTTCTTCTGGAATCTCTCCTGACAGTAGCTTCCACAATCATAGAAGGCATGGAATTGGTCTGTAGTTGTCGGTTGGTAACTCCTTTGGTCCTTTGGTCAATCACCCTGGGATCTCTTCTGCTCCGTCACTCATTGCATTAAATTGCTCTGGAATCAATTTATGGCATCTACTGAACTTGTCCAAAATCTTTGAACATCATCAAGCCTGCTGCTTTCCAATTGCTCATCTTTTTGCTCATATTTCTGATACTGTCCACAGTAAAGAGGATAGCTTCTAGCTGGGTATAATTAGCTGTTACTTCAGACTGTAGAGCCATTCAGCTCCAGTATTGTGTTGTTCTGCCTTATTCCATATCTCACCCCAAAAGTATCGACTTCCATCTGATTCAAGAACTAATTTTGCGCATTAATGTCTTGATAAAATCTTCTGTGGTCGATTCTATACCATTGGGTTTGCTGGTATAGTTTAATCCGATGCTTAAACCTTGTTAGCTTTGCTTTTTTGGTAAGTATGCGCTGCCTCAGCTCTTCAGTCACAGCATTCAGTCCTTTTGTATCAACACTATACTTTTTAAAGTGTTCAACTTTACGATCATTCTTCAATTCTCCTTTTCTTTTCATGTCAAGTACTGATACTATTCTGATTAGAGAGCTTATATCTTCTGATATTCTCCTTTTCTACGAAGGTTATTTATTGTCTTTTCTGTCCGTTAATGTTCTGTTCACATTGATCTTCAATTCCATCCTTTCTGCAACAGCCTTACTAGAATCCTTGATGAGTTTATTTGTGAGATGTTCTGTATTTCAATGGGTTTCAATACATTATTGACTTTACTTCCTTCTTGATTTAGTCTCCATTGGTCAGCCTTCTTGAAGCCACACATAAATTCTTTCTCTTCAGCATTTAATTGATCCAAAATACTGTTTATTATCGTCTGATTTTCATCGCTTAAATGTTCTCTGATCTCAGTGATTTCACTACTCACACCAGTATAGTCTTGTGAGCAATTGTCCATTTCTTCCATCATGTTACTTTCGTTTCTCATATACTCAGCCTTAACTCATACCCTTCTTTTGATATCCACTAACTCCAATTCTGATAATCACTCATTCTCTCATATTGCTCTTGCCTGATCACATAATATCAGTTCAGTAATTCCAAACAGTTGCATCCCCTTCCATTCTCTGCATTCGTTGTCTGTATCCTCTGACTACACGCCATTTGCTTCTACTGGCATGCTCCATAATCATCACGTTTACTTGTTTACTCAACTTTGGTCTCGCAGCATGGCTAGCAGTTGCTGGTTTATGACCAGGCCCAACCCACTGCACAATGGGACACCTGTCGGGTGCAGGGTCTTCACCATTGATCCCAGTCTCGTTCTGGCCGTTATCGTTAGATGTTTTGTTTGACATTTTCACTCATTAATGAGGTGCGTTTTTAGGTTAACACCAACCAATATATTTATGGAGACACCATCTCTAGGAAGGATGCTGACCAAGTCGGAAGAAACCTTGCTCCCCTACTTTTGATGTTAGGGTGGTCCTTCTAGGTTGATTGCCATCCAGAGCAAACGAGATCAACCTACACGGAGGACTGGCTATTGACACCGTCAGACCCACGCCTTTTCATTCCCTTTACCTGCTAACTCCAAACAGCTTTGTCCCGCGCATTACAGAAGCTGGGCTTCACTGTTAGAGACTATGTTTTGCGCAGGCCATTGGGGCATTTTATAAACGATCCCCGCATTAACAGTCTTCTTCATCTTCTTCTTCTTCTTCTTCTTCTTCTTCTTCTTCTTCTTCTTCTTCTTCTTCTTCTTCTACTTCTTCTTCTTCTTCTTCTTCTTCTTCTTCTTCTTCTTCTTCTTCTTCTTCTTCTTCTTCTTCTTCTTCTTCTTCTACTACTACTATTATTATTATTATTATTATTATTATTATTATTATTATTATTTTCATCATCATAGACTGTTTCAAATGAACGAGACATAAATTAATGACAGAGAATCAATATAATTACTGCAGTCCAATAAGAAATTGTCATGTATCCTTTCAGTTGGAAAGGAATTTTTAAGATGCTTTTCTACTGATAATTAGGACATGATTCTAATAAGATTGGTATACATTAGTATGAAGCTCCTGATCGATGATTTATTAAAACAAAACAAAGATATCGACTGATTTCTTAATAACGAAATTACACTTTCTCATTTTGGAGATTAATAATTTTCTTTCAATTATGCTGTTCTTTCAACTTCATATTTTGATGCAGAAAGTTTACGATATGGTTGCTGTTTTCTCTGACAGTTGTTTTCTATCTCACTCTCTAGTCACCGCTACATAAAACAAAAATAAATGAATAAAAAGAGAAGCACATATAAGCATGCATACACATACGCGCACGCAAAGACAGACACACACAGTCACACACACACACACACAGTCACACACACACACACACACACACAGTCACACACACACACACACACATGTATATATGACGTATAAGTGTATATATATGTGTGTGTGTGTATATATATATATATATATATATGATACAAATAATAAATGAGTATATGCATATATACGTACATGTATGCACATACCTACATCTACATGTATATATAGATACATATCTGGGTACAGATATATATATATATATATATATATATATATAAACACACACGTACATACATACACACACACACACACACACTTATAAATACACGCATTATGTGTGGACAAACATATAATAGACAATGTATATTAATACATATTTTATGAGACGTATTTATAATACAGTTATTGAATATCTTTGCACGAAGTATATATGATAAACGTGTATGTATTTATAGATGTGTAATTATATGCACAAAATATATGTACATCGGTATGTCTGTCTATTTGTTACAGTCGATCTCTATCCATACAAGTACACACTTACATAAATACGTGTGTGCATGAATGGGTCTGAAATGTGCTAAATGTACAGCGACTAACTGTTGATTTCAGTTTTGTTATTCATATTCTTTCATATCATAATTATTTATCTTCCACTAAACTCTCCTCTGTCTGTTGAGCCGTGAAAATTTCAGGTCACTGCCACTATGCATTAGATCTAATCTAATAATAATAATAGTAATAATAATAATAATAATAATAATAATAATAATAATAATAATAATAATAATAATAATAATAATAATAATAACATATGCGTGTATGTGTGTGTCTTCATGGATGTGCACGTAGATACGTGAAAATATGTGTGTGTGTGTGTGTATATATGCTTATATACATATATATGCTTATATACATATATATGCATGTTCTTTTATTTTTTTCCTTGTTTCAGTCATTTGACTGCGGGCATGCTGGAGCACCGGCTTTCGTCAAACAAATTGATTCCAAGACTTATTCTTTTAAGCTTGGTACTTATTCTATCGATTTCTTTTGTCGAACCGCTAAGTTTCGGGGACGTAAACACACCAGCATCGGCTGTCAAGCGATGGTGGGGGACAAACACAGACAGACGCACAAATATACATATATACATACATATATATATATACATATGTATATATATATATATATATATATATATATATATATATATATATATATATATATATATATATATACATACGATGCGCTTCTTTCAGTTTCCGTCTACCAAATCCACTCACAAGAAAAACGTAGGAATCCTAAAAGAACTCAGTTTTCAGATGCGGAAGGAGGAAAGATCTAAGAAAAATATTTCTTACGGAGATTCGAAGATAAGTCACAGTATGTATGATGAGATATCAGATTTGTACGTTTAATAAGTTTGGGTAACGGTGATGAGTAGCTAGCTTATTCAAGAGAGCAGGAGACATTATAATAGTTGTAAAAACCATGTGTAAGAACTAATGAATGTAGCTCTTTCCTTTAGATGAATGAATCTTTGATAATCCTCTAAATGCCTTTTGTATGTGGGTGTCTAGAAAAGGGTAGTACTATATTCCGCATATAAGCCATACGGTAAGTTAGATATATTACTTGAACTTGGTTAAGTATTAACTGATCTCGGCTGAAATATTTTATTGCTCTGACGAAGTATTATCTTTATATCTATTATCTTTATAAAAGGGGGTAAGGACCCCTTCGGTCATGAATGACCATTGGATTGCACCTAGAAAGTTCATCTCCGAGGCACAAGTCTGGGCAAGGTTGTCTATGAAAACCAACAGTCACCCATACATACCAGTTTCCTCTCTCCACGATATCGAAGTTATTCAAGGAAAAGGCCGATACAACTTGGCACCAGTGACGTCGCAAACTCAGTTCTACAGCTGAAAGAAATGGAATAACGTGAAATAAAGTGTCTTGCTCAAGAACACTACATACAATCCGGTCCGAGAATTGAACTCACAACCTCAGGATTGTGAGCCCGACGCTCTAACGACTGAGCCATGTGCCTTCACATAGCTTTAGTAGAAACACGTGTCGGAAAGACAATCAGATATTATATGGCCTGCTATTTATAACAATTATTAAAAAGTGATTTTATGTTATTCATAGATGACAAATAGTTTATTTTGTAGATATGTGTAATGATTGCGTTTATGTGTTACTATGGTAATATTTCTTTCAGTGTAGCAAAACTAAATAAGTTCAAATTGAGCAACAATCACATCTAATTCTCCAGTCTAGTACATGTTGCAAAAGGTCATCGGCATTGACAATTCTTCCTCCAGCTACAAGAAGATGCATTGGATTGATGCTTTAGGTACAATAAATATTTTGAAGGGGGTTCAAAATGGAATCCTTTAATATTCACAACTTTTGTATGAATATTAGCGTAAAAACGATAAAACCTAGTGAAATGGTTTTAAGCGTAAGTTTATATCTATTGCAGTCTCGACTCGATAGGAAATAACACAGTTTCCTCTTCCGTCTTTTAAAACGTGTCCAATGAGAGATGGTGAAAGGATTGATAGGGGCACGATGTATACGCCTCTTTCTTGCTCCCTTCAGTGTAACTAACACTGAGAAATAGAGAAAGAGAGAGAGAGAGAAAAGAGAGAGAAAGAGACAATGAAGAAGGGAAAGATAACGGGAGAGGATGCGGTCCTTGTACTTGATCGGTACTCTATTGACTCCAAAAGCATGATGACTTTCGGCAGTATTTGAAGAGCCAGAATGAATACTAAAAGACATTCTGTCAAAGGCTGTAACAACTGCCAATTCGCTGCTTTGATAGTTGGTGCTAAAAATCATTACACACACACACACACACACACACACACACACACACACACACACACACACACACACACTCACACACACACACACACACACACACACACACACACACACACACACACACACACACACACACACACACAAGATACACAGATTCAGAGTCAGAAGTTATACAGATCGACTGAGAAAATGTAAACGAAAGACTATATAATTTAGTCGGTCAGTCAGTTTCTTGTTTCTGCTAACATTGCCACCGTTTCCATGACAATATATATCGATTGCTCATACTGGTATACAAAACCAGAAATGTATTCTAGTGTTGTGGCATACTCATTCTTTGTAGTTGTGTAACCCCAGATCAGTCCACATTAAAACCTTGCAATACTTTATTTTGTTTTAGGGTTAGTGTATCTAAGATTACATTATCCAGTACCTGCTTTCTTTTAAAGATGATAATGTGAAAGTCAATGAATTTCCCTTAAGAGAATCGCATTTACCTACTAGAAATAATTGAATAATTCCACCCAAAATCATATCCTGCCAATATATATATATATATATATATATATATATATATATATATCCGGATACGTTCGTGCTGCTGGTCGTGGTGAGAGGGATAACTCCCTTGGCAAACAGGACACAGTCGTGTGTCGATAAGCCAGCTGGAGGAGATGTCCTCCTGGGGCTAAAAGCAACAGTAACATCCACCCCTAGGGGTCAGCCACACTTAAGTGGCAATATACTACACTTTATCGTGCAGTTACTGTTAATACTTCATTTAGAGAATTAACATTGCTTGTTTTCACCTTTTCAATATCAGTGAAGAATGTCACTGGAAAAGAAGATATAAGATTTTGCCAGGTTTTTCTCTCTCACCAAGGTCATCAGCTGTCGAACGCCGAAGAAGGGAAATAACCCTGAAATCCGGATACGTTCGTGCTGCTGGTCGTGGTGAGAGGGATAACTCCCTTGGCAAACAGGACACAGTCGTGTGTCGATAAGCCAGCTGGAGGAGATGTCCTCCTGGGGCTAAAAGCAACAGTAACATCCACCCCTAGGGGTCAGCCACACTTAAGTGGCAATATACTACACTTTATCGTGCAGTTACTGTTAATACTTCATTTAGAGAATTAACATTGCTTATATATATATATATATATGTATATATCTGTGTATGTGTTGTGTGCAAGTGTGTGTGTGTGTGTGTGCGTGTGTGTGTGTGTGTGTATTCTGGTCATTTCCTCATGTTAAACCGTTAATCCCAATACATTTTTCTCTCTCTTCGTTTTTTTCTTTCTCTTTCTATTTTTCTTCACTCATTCCTTTCTGTCAAAGAGCGTAGGTTTGAAACGTCAAACTAATACGCCTGCTTGTTGTTTCTTCACTTGTCTTAGTATTTTGCTTTCTGTAAATATGGACTATATATATATATATATATATATATATATATATATATATATATTATTCTAGTGAAAACATCAACGAACAACATTAATTCGACTGAACGTTTGATCAAATATTTCTGATATTATTGACAACTGAGCCTTGCATTGTACAGCACATCGGTCCATCGACGTTCATTGACTCGTCTTTGTCTTAGTTTTGACGGCTTTTCTAGTATGCTGGGTGAGAAAATATTGCTAACATTTAGTGTAATCATTCTTCAATTTCTAAAGAATGAAACACTGTGAGTGGTTTCCAATGACCTTCTCACAGTGCAATGTACAATATTATGAGACAAAAACAGAAAGAAGGAAAGAAGAAAGAAAGAATGAAAAGAGGGAAATATGCGGGGGAGATGATTCTACTTGACATGGGAACAGTAAAAGCCAAAGTTGATCCTTGAGAGTTTTGAATTTAAAGTACAAAATCCAGAACAGTTACCGCTAACCATTAATAATTGTCCAACCAATTAAAGATTCAATCAATCGACTCGCTTAATCATATGCAAACAGAATAAATAGAATAAAATCAAGAGAAAAAATTTTGATTAGAGGTTAGCAGAATGGTTAGAGCGTCGGACAGATACGTTGTGATATTTAATTATGATCTGAGTTAAAATCCGTTCGAGATTGGTAAAGTATCAGCAAAGTTTGAAGTAACGTAGGTATGAATACAATTAAAATAGAAGACTAATGGAATCAAATCAATACGTTAAATATTACACATATGAAGCAAAAGTATTCTGTTTTCGAATTTAGACTCGTAAAACAAATAGTAGTTGTCGGATCTTTTCTGGTGCTGTCACAATTTTCTGTTTTTTGAATTTTGTTCCAATTGCTCTCAGATTTGGTGCTCTGGTGTAACTTTGTATGCTAATTATGGAAACGAAATTAATTTTTGCCATAAATTAATAAATAATAAGGTACTAGCTTTTAAAATTAGCAAATTTTACCCAATCGAAAGCCACGGACATATTAGTGCCTGTTTTCATGGTAACATGTTGTCTGCTTGCAACCACCACTACTTTGTTTTTTGTTTTTCTTTATCTATTTTCTCCCAGGAGTATCTATTTTCTAAACTTTAATTTTTGAAATTTTCCTACAAAAGTTGTATTAATTGTTTACATGAACTGAACTATTACTATAGTATAACGTACGGTTTGTTTGTTTTTATAATCTTTCGTCAAAAGAATTTCATTGAGAATTTTTCCTTTTTAAATAGTTTATATCCCTGTTCGTTTGTTTTGTACTATTTTATCAGACAGAAAATCTTATGGGTCTTTTCTGTTGCTGTCATAGTTTTTGAAATTTTAAAAATTCAGTGAAAACTTTCAATTTAGTATATTGATGTAAGTTTTCACGTTGAATTTGATTTTGTTATTCACTTTCCAGAAAAATTTTAGAAAAGTGTTCACTAAAAACATGTTACTAATTCATTAGACCCAAATCACCCACTGGTCGAGCAGACCCTAAACCCTAAATCTTAATTATATCTCTAAGCCCCAACCCTGAATGCCAAGCCCTAATTCTAACCCTCAACTTCAACCCTAACCTTTAGCCCAAACGTACAGTTTGTTTTGTAATTTTCCGCAGCGAAAAGATTTGCTGGGGATTTTTTTTACTTTTTAAATCATTTACATGACTGTTCAATCGTTTCATATGATTTTATCCATTAAAACTTATCAAAACCACAAAATTTCCTATAACTTTTATCATCGTAATGTTTTGCTTTCATCTTGCTTAATAATTTGTCTTAATGTTTTGCTTTCATATGCTATCATGCAGAACATGCCAGCTTCGAATGCTATCATGCTGAACACGCCAGCTTTATGATTAGTTTAAAAATGAGCTAACTTTAAAGATCTGTAACATTTTCCTAATATTTTCTGGAACAAGTGAATAACAAAATTATATTCAGCGCGAAAAATTGCATCAATATACCTAATTTGAAAATGTTCACTTAATTTACAAATTTCAAAAACTGTGACAGCAACAGAAAAGACTCTAGTTTTCTTTCAGTCAACGGCGGAACTGTGCTTCAGCTCGGATAACTGATTATATGTCTTGACATCTAAACAAATATACAAAACGAAAAAGTTCTCAGACGAGACAACGAAACAGCTTTAAACGAATAAATAAAGTTTGCTACTTATATATTGAGTACTTGAATACTCTTTCTCCATTTGTGCATTTAATATAAGCGTGTATGTATGTATGTATGTATGTATGTATGTATGTATGTGTGTGCGTGCGTGTGTGCGTGTGTGTGTGTGTGTGTGTGTGTGTGTGTGTGTGTGTGTGTGTGTGTGTGTGTGTGTGTGTGTGTGTGTGTACATACTCATTTTGTATCAATTGTATGTTTGAGATATAATTTCACAGATGTCTCTAAGATAATTTATATTTCTCAATGTCTGCAATAATATTATATGGAAACAGAATATTCGGTTTGAAATATTTAGTTTTCTTGGGAGCAATACTTTCACTAAAAAAATCAATAATGCACTAGTTGTGAAGAGTTCTTCTCTTACAATAGTTTGAAAGAAAGAAAATCTGTTGCAATACCAAGTTAAATAGAATTTTCGTGTGTAACCTGTTATTGATGCTGTTGTCAAATCCTTAGTCTCCCTCATCTAGTAGACTAAGAGTTAAGATATTATTATTGTCGTTACCAAGTGGATGTTTTATTTATTTATTTATTTATTTATTTATTTATTTTTTTTAATCTTAGAGAACGATTAATTCTACCACCTTAACTGGTGTAAGGCAGTTATTTTCATACCGAATTCAAGCAAAATGTAATTAAGATATTATTCAAATGTCAATGTTTATCAACTTACTGTAAGGTACCAGAAGCCAAATAACTTCAAATTACATTGCTTTATATTTATTATTTGTTTTAAACAGTGGTAGTTTTAGTCTGTGGCTATTTTAAAAATCTGAGAAGTAATGTCTATGCGTTCATTATAAGCAATAATTCTCACTATGGCTGACCCGGGGCTCAACAACTTTTGAAGCAATTTCTTCAACACTTGTAGTCAATACTTTTTTATGTCTTTGGAACATATGATGGCAGTTATTAGACTAATAATCGGTTGTTATTAATTCTGTACTTTTTAATAAATAGCCATACGTCATGATAATATAATGCTGAAGAAACTTTAATATTGAAGCAGCTGAAAAACAAACGAATAAGTCAATAAAACTGCCGATAGATTAATTATATTTAGGCTTTCTGTGGAATCACTTACGACCAATTAATGAATTAATCTTGGTTGTATCATTATTGATATACGAAATTAATTTCTCACCGTAAAGATTCTATAAAGCAATCGAGTCTGGACTTTTTCATGTTAAATGGAGATCCGAATAAGGAGATACGAGGTTCAACGTATGTTTCTAATTTGAAATTTAGCCGTAAATATTGTCACTATTTTTCCAGTTCACCTCTGATTGAGCGAATCTTATATGAAAGGCATCACCGTTCTGACCATTTAGTTTCTCTCTAGCTATAGGAAATCCTGAAGTACATTATTCAAAGGTACTTCCCCTTTTAAAGACAGCAACAGGTGATTTGGCTCATGTATCTATCACGTCGAGCTACTACATAAAAGCACCGGCTTTGATTCGTCCTCACGAAGATGGACAACTGGAGCAAATGATAAAGATGAGGCGAACAGCTATTGGCTTTTGATAATGAGCATTCCATGAAAACGTTGTATATATGGCCGTATCACGCGCCATTGGATTTATTCCTATATCCTCTTTAATATCTAACAGCATTAAAATTGGCCGTCGTGTAGGTGTTCATTATAATCTAATACTGCAATACTCTACTCCAATATAAATTGGAATGGAATGCGAATTCAATAAAGCATGTTTAACAAATTGCCAATATGACTCTCCTGAACTGCTAAAATATACATTTCAATAAACGATCAAATCTATTGTCGAAACATTGAAAAGAAATGACTATTACGAACAATAAAAATCATTTCCATTTTATAAAGGAAAAGAACTGTTGTTTCATGTGAGGTTTACCAGTAGAATCTCTGATGATATTTTATTGAGTTCCATTGAATTCATCGGAAACAATCACAAGTGCGATAAGTTTGATAAGTTCATGTATAGTAGGGAGACCAACCACAGCGGATTTTGAATTTAGAACGTAAAGATGGACAAAATGCCTTTAAGCATTTTGCCCGGTGCGCTAACGTTTCTGCCAGCTCACCGCTTTACTCCTGCCATAACTATTGGTTTCAAATTATGGCACAAGGCAGTTTTGGGGGAGGGGGTAAAGCTGATGAAATTGAACCCAATACTCAGGAAATACTTATTTTATCGAAATGATGAAAGGCAAAGTCAATCTCGGAGGAATTTGAATCAGAACATAGAGAGGGACGAAATGCTGCTATGCATCTCGACCGGCGTGCTAAAGATTCTGACAGCTCGCCGCCTTACATTTGCCATAAACAATATATTCTCTGATGAAGATGCCTGTCACCTTGCGGTATATGAACGTATCCAAAACTTGTATTTAACTGTCGTTCATCCACTCCGTCTAGCTTTGTAAATAGATAAAATGAAACAGTACAATAAACCTTGTTAATCATAAGGAGTACTCCATAAGAAACCAGTGCTAAGTTCCAGATAGTTCTTGTGGATTCTCTGTTGATCATCGTAACAAAAATTTATTTCTCTGGCCGACTGAATTTCTACTCGTGAAATTGATGTGTATTCTACGGGTATATGTACCATTAATATAATTCTCAAGACGTATAGGTGTGACGTAATTTAACAAGGCTGGATCTCTGAAATTCAGGTACACACCATAGAAAAAAGAGACAGAGTAACAGAGTGACGGAGAGAGAAAGGAAAGAAAGAGATGAATCCATCTCAGTACTGGATTGGTACTTATTTATTGACCTATAAAATGGCAGAAAATCAATGTTGACAATTGCAGATTTTAAATTTAGTGCGCGGAAAACTGGAACGAATGCCGCAAGGTATTCATTCTGACACTCTATTCTGCCAAATTGTCACCTTCCCCATTCCTCAGTGTTTCGAAAAGTTAAGAAATCTGCTGAAATATATTTTCCTTAAAGTCCTATAAATGTTTCATTCGCAGTGTTACTATAAGTCATATACAATCTGTTACGACAATTTGTTACATGTACGTTTGAGCTTGTTCCCTGCTAAAACGATTCTGATAATTGTATGCAACACCATGCTAGAAGTCCACTGAAGTCTTATTGCAGGTTTCCCAAATTCTAACATTACTGACACATGCAGTGTAATACTTCTTATCAAAAACACAGTGAAAGATAAAAGGGAAAAAATATCGGAAAAATTTAATGTTTCTGCATTATAGAAAGTAGTGTATTATAGAATGAAAACAAATGGTTCTCACTGAGATAGAAATCTAGTTTGTAGACTTCCTTTAGTGACAAGTAAGTGTGAGACCACAATTTTTCGTTCTAGTTATACCACCTCCGCACCCTATCAGTGGAAATCAAAGGATCCAAATTCAGGTCACACACTGATTGATGAGCAAGTACTGCTACAAAAGCTAGATGACATTCTGCACCTGAAAATGGGTTCTAAACAAGTTCTCGCTAGGAATACTGCTAAATATTATTTGTCGACCTCAATAGAATTATAGTAATGTTAATACAGTAACAATTACAATGGAAACATTTTCCAATTATTAGTCGATTTTATTTGTATCGTTCATTTTAATAAGTTTTTTTTAGAAAGAAAACACATGATTGAATGGGTCAAACAGGTTAGTTTGCTTCCAGTTCTGCACATTATGCGTTCCGAAATTTCAATAAAATGTATTGTTTGAATTTGTAACACAGATAATGTTATTAGATTAATTACCAGGCGAGAATAAATCGGCTTTAAAGTAAGGTGACATTATATTTTATCTTCTTTTGTTCACAACTCCATATAAAATTAACACTCGTCCGACAGTGTCAAACATTAATATGACTATATGTTAATTACATGCTTTCTATTTCAGAAGACAAGTATAGAAAATATAATTCCGGTTTTCATATCTAAAACCAAGAATAGCTGATTGACTATTCTTTGTTTGCTCTACATTTGAAATATAACAGAATGGTTCCTGCATCGAGCAATAGAATATTTTAGCTTCCGTAATTTTTACTCTATTCTTTTCATGGAAATTCATAATATCGTCTTTTAGGGGTTTTTCTTTTGCTCTATTCCCAAGCACAATAGAGAAATATTGAAACGTATTTTCGTCCTCCTTTACCGATAGTGTTGCTTCTATATTGAGTTAAATGGCATTGAGTCTCGGTCTATTTGCAATTTTGTATCAAACAATTTTATATTCAAAACGTAATATATCTATCATTGATTTAAAGTTTTATATGTGGAGACTGAGATACTATTTCAATTCATAGCCCATTAATAGAAAATAAATGTACAGAAATAATTTAAAGCATGTCCGAAATATTTATGATTTTCTAAAAACACAACAAAAATATAATGAAGTATTTGTTCGATTTAAAAGTAAAACGCAGTCTGTATTTTTTCATGTTTGTCTTCCAAACACCGCAGCCGTTCAATTTAATATTTTGTCACTTGTTTACCTTCAGCTGTTCTCTCATTCTTTCCATGTTTAGTCAGATCTAGCTTTGATGAGACATTAGGCACTGATTTCAATGTTATAGTGAAAATAATCTACATGAATTAGAATTAGATCATTCTCTTTTATCGAGCAGACATTCTTTACTTTTGTTAACAAATATTTCATACGTCTGTATAAACCTTGATATTTATTTCAGAAAATTTGAACGAGATTTTGTTTACAAATATCCTAAAGTCAGGGATCTAGACAGTGTTACGATCTCCGCTCATTCAAAGCTTACCTTCACAACACAACTTTTAAATATTTTAATTGTTCCTACAGGAAAGCAGGAAAAATAGCAGAAATATGTATTTGTAGGCTCAATGTTGACTCAATTAATTCCAGTACATTTAATATATTTGTTATGTTGATTGTGGGAGGATTATTGCGAAGCCGGCTCTTTCTAGAGCCCATCTTGGAACATAAGGGTAAACTAAACATTTTGAACTATTGGAAAAGAAGTTAAGTTGTTCTTCGTCCTATTAGAAGTGGTATCCAAATTTTTCCGAAATCACACAATACCTTTTCAAGAATAGAATGCATTGGATAACGTGGTTTTAGATATGTGTGGAAAGAAGAGTAATCCAATCTAGAATGCCGTCGATCATAGATCTTCGATCAGGACTGGCTAAGGTTAAGCATCAACAAAAGCAACAACAAAAACAAACCTTGATGCAGTTCATCTAGCTTTATGTCATTTATATTAGTCCGTGGCCCTCAAATTTTAATTGATAGCGGTTTATTACACAAAGTTAAATCATTTTGGGAAAGGAAAAGAGAAATTTTGGTATTGGTGCATTTCTCTCACATTCCCTAACTTGGAATTAGTGCCACTTTACTTAGTTCCTGTTACACTACAACATCCGCAAATAACAATTTGTTTTAAAAAACATATTTTCAATCCGTACGGTGTAGAGCTGAGAGAACAGCTTCTGTTATAAAATTCAACCTGGTCTGAAATGCTTATAAATAAGCAGTTTTCAGCTTAGTCAAAATCTTTGTTAATCAAAGAGCAATTGTAATATTTAATCCAGGGAGAGTAAATAAAACTATAAGCTGTTTGTTTATTGGTTTTCTCTTGCAATCGTATTGCCAAGAATCAATTGTTTAATAGTTTTCGGCAGTGAAGTTTAAGTGTAATAGAATGCAGTTTAAATTACCTATCAATAAATTTGTGGTGGGTCAGTGACTAATAATATTTTCATTTTCCTTTGAAGTAGGGGAGACAACTTCAAATATGTTTCCATCTTAATTTTATCTCATCAACGAAGCATAGCCTTCAGTGAATACTTACCGAGAGAGTGATAAAAGAACCACTGAGTTACATGAATGAGACTGTATAGTAGTTGGCCCAAGAAAATATAACGTTTTCGAGAGAAAATTACACAGAAATGACATCCACATGTACAGTAATAAATAAATTGATCCTTTTTGATATAGGCACAATGTCTGAAATTTTAGAGGTAGGTGATAGTTGGCTACATTGACCTCAGTGACGAACTGGTGGTACTTATTTTATTGGCCTGAAAGGATGAAACACGAAGTAGAATTTGGCGGGGTTTTAACTCAGGAGGTAAAGCCGGAAGAAATGCCGCGAAGCATTTGGTCTGCTATGATAACGATTCTGCTAGTTCACTGCCTTCAAATAGTCGAATTCATGATAAGATGTTTAATGCAAGGAAGCATTGGATAGCTAAATAAAAGCATTTAGATAGCTAAATAAAAATAATTATGGGATGGAACAAATATCAGTCATAACTAATATACTTTTATATTTTGTATTAAATGAAAGTTTAGCACTGAGTAACCCGTTTAGAATGATACCTTTTGTTTTTGTAACAAATGTAACCATTATTAATTACGGCGAAAGGTACAACAAATGGCTCACTTTTCTATTCTAGGTAACTGGATGCTAAATCTGTAATGCTAAAATTCCGTATTATGATGTTTAGAACTATAGCTATGATTCTACATCCGGCAATCCTATAAAAAAGAGGGGTAGGATAGATAGAAATAAGACGACATAATCAGTTTCTCCAGCAGAGAGGAGAAACTACAGAGGCGAGAAACCATACACATACACACTAACAAACACACACAAACGCACATAAAACAACCAGCATGCATGCACACAAAAATAGTACACACGCGTTCACACACAGAACATAACGTTAGATTACAGAGCGTAACTGCCGTTACACAAATATAGATTTTCACAGCATAGTTTTAACGTCATTCAAACGGTTCATCTAGAAAAAAGTTCATATTTACATGGGAGGGGTTGCTTTTGGTGTTAAAAATAATAACTTAATATTTTTTATTGTCGTTGTGTAGTATTTGAAAACAGAAAATAAAATAAATAAAAAAAAGTAAAAAGCCCTTCCAAATAAATGAGGTTGTGATGAAGCGAATCACTCCAGGAAATGTGCTCATAGAAAAAGAATTCATTGAATTTGCTACGAGTATTCCCCAGTGGAGCATAGAACTAATATAGCACCTTCAATATAAATTCATTTGAAACATCATCATGCGCGAATTGTATAAATAGGTGCTGCCTGTTACTTTAAAAGAGCTTTTAACGAATCGTAGTTATGCCCGGCTAATGTACTAAAGCATCATCATCAGTAGTAGTTATGAAGACACGTGGCTTCATGTTTAGGGTTTTGGGCACACTCTCATTAATCGAGGTTTCGATTCTTGATCCGGGCTGCACTACGTTTCTTTGGCCCCATTCCATTTGACGTTGCTTGACTCTTCACAGCTAAAGTGGGTACAAGCAAATGCTATTGTAGCCCTTTTTCTTCCAAATGTGTATTGCGGGGTGAAGGATGACGGGGGATGAGTCCATACCTACTTGTGATTACACAGGCACCTAAAAACATGAGTGGAAATATAGTACGTGTCCCCTAGTCACCAGCGTTTCAGAGTGGTGAGTAGTTTTAAGTACTACTAATAGTAGTAGTGTGGCTGTTGTACTGTTGATGATGGTTGTAAAAGTGGTGAGTTTTATGGTGTTGGTAGTGGTAGTAGCAGCAGCAGCAGCTGCTCTTTAGGCAAAGATAATGGTACGAGAAATCTGTACGCGTTAATTCGGCCTGATATAAATAGCAACCAAATATTCATATTACACTCTACTCTGTTGACAAATAATAACAGGTTACATTGGATACTGTCTGAATGTAAGATTAAAAGATGGGGTAGCCATGGCTAGAATTCCTTTGGTCATAAGTGTACTTAGTGTCTACGAAAGAAACTTTGCAAGTCAGAACGTACGTTCTTTACCACCCTGAGAGAAGAGATTCCTCTCGAAATCCAAGGGGATTGTGAAGAATTTTCTGTTTAATAAGAGCCTATCACATATTCACGGCTCCCTCCTGGGATCATCAGTCTGATGTTCCGGCTGAATGTCTCGTCTCATCTCGTAAAGTACACAACCTAGGAATACCTGATATGGGACTAGCTGGAGTCATTATTTCTAATTTCATGGAACACAACACACCGCTCGGTCTGGGAACTGAAACCATGATCTTGCGATCGTGATTGTAATAACCTAACCACTACGATATGCGCTTTTACTCAGAGGCTTTTGGCGTTATTCTTTTCTGCTCTAGGTACGTAGCCCGAAATTTCGGAGGAGGGGGAGGGGGCTGTCGATTAGAGCGACCCAGTGTGCAACTGGTACTTAATTTATCGACCCTGAAAGGATGAAAGGCAAAGTCGACCTCGGTGGAATTTGAACTTAGAACATAAACACAGACAAAATACCGCTAAGCATTTCGCCGGGTGTGCTAACGTTTTTTTATTTCTTTACTGCTAACAAGGGGTTACACACAGAGGGGACAAACAAGGACAGACAAACGGATTAAGTCGATTATATTGACCCCGAAAGGATGAAAGGCAAAGTCGACCTCGGCGGAACTCGGAACGTAGCGGCAGACGAAATACCGCTCAGCATTTCGCCCGGTGTTCTAACGATTCTGCCAGCTCACCACCTTAGGCTTTTTATATTATTACAAGGCTAATGGCAGCGAGCCAGTAGAATCGTCAGCACGTCGGACAAAGTGCTTAGTGGTATTTCTTCCGGCCCTTTACGTTTTGAGTTAAAATTCTGACGAACTTGGCGTTACATTTCATCTTTTCGGGTCATTAAAATAAATATCAGTTGAGTGCTTGGGTAAATTTAATGACAAAATATGAACTCGTTCCTATTATGCTGTCCGCTAAAATTCATGTGAAAATTAACATTTGTTTAATGTAGTTACAACACAACCGTTAATGAGATACTAAGCTTCGACAATAAGGTTTATAGCCTGACGTCGTTTGTTTAACTATGTAAATTGAAACCCCTTTTTATAGCAGTAACTGAAAGAGGCTATTTAGTTAGAGGTTCATAAATAGATGTTAGTCATAAACATACGCATAATCTTCTATCAGCTAATTGTATATCTCTAGATAAAAGTTTTACAAACTTATGCATTTGACCCAAAGTCTTTTTTCTTTGCGTTTCAGTTGTAATAGTTGTACTTGACTTGAAATGCCTGCGTATATACATTCTTTTCTTGAGATGCATTAGCTAATTCAATTCTAGATTACGTTAGTGCGAAACGAATTGTTCAGAAGTTTTTCGATATCAAGATGTAAGAAATGAGGGAATTTATTTATTTACTTATGACATTCCAACGAATATTTGTAGAAACTAATAGATACCCAGCTCCCCAAATAATTTGTACTTCTGTAAATGGAAAAAGAAGCTATTGTGACTGACATCTTGACTGATATTATGTGTGACTGACTGCGCGATTTTCTAATAAATTTGTTTAATGAAGTAAACTACTTTCTGAAATATGGTTTATCCTTTGACTCAGACAAATCGTCTTGTTTCTTTGAATATTCGTGTTAGTATATGATTCTTTCTTCGTGTACTATATTATCGTTGGTAGACAGAAGCATCACACTATGAATACGGTATCAGGTATTATACACGTGTATATATAAATATATAGACACACACACGCACACACACACACACACACACACATATATATATATATATGCATGCATATTTATAGATATGTAGGTATTCGTGTATATGTATCAATAATTGATGTGATAATAGAGTGGTATGAAGGCGTACAAAGAATGAAAGCACAATATATCGACGTGAGTAGACCTTAACAGGAAGAATGTTAGTTTATAGATATTGTTAAGAAAGTACAAAAGCGTTGTAGGAAGTAATCATGCTTCACATAAATACAAGAAATGTTTTACTGTTTGCCAAATATTTATACTGAGATCGAGTGAGGTTGTTAACTAAACTTGCTACTCAATAAAATAACAAAACAAAGAATAACTGGGTGCATCAGTACACAAAGTCGATGGCGTTTAACAAATCAGGTAACTGGGAAGAGTCAGCCATTTTATACAGACACTAATCAACTACAAACTGTTAAGTGAATTTTCTTCATTCCTGATGAGAAATCAGAAGAGTTCAAATAACATTATACCAACTATTATTTTCCTTAAATATATATATAATAGTTGGCTTGGTTAAAGGGTAAAAATAGGGAAGCTGTAATTTCAAAGCTCAGTGCAGGATTGTAAAAAAAGAAATATACTATGAGAATAATATTTTACGTATCAGATCAAATTGAAACATTGTTTTATGGCCAAGGTTTCTCCTAGTAAATAATACTTTGAACCTTGATGCACTACAAAAGAAAGCAAATCCCCCAATGTTTTGCTCTAGATTAAAAGACATGTCTATTCCTTTTATATTTCCTTTTTTTTTTTTATAAAAGACCGAAGCTTTTACGAACTTTTTTATGTATAGAACAATTCACAAATCATAATACTGTTTGCTTGTATAAAATGAGAGATATTAAGTTTAAGTTATATTAAAAGTGTTTCATGATAATTTTGTTGCAGAACTTGTGAGAAAGACTCAGTTTAAATAAGAATTTAAGTTCCCTTTTGAAACAGTTCTAACTCTTTATAATAGTCTGCAGATACCAATATGAATTTTATAGTCAATATGGATTCTGACAATAAATTGCAGATTTGCGACAGTAGCTCTTAATTACTTCAAGTCAATACTTAATTATATCAATCATGAAAATTAATACGGCACATTTCTGCAAATCTATAGATCCATCGCTTTGACAGCAGCATTACAATCATTGAATTCAACTGTTTATTAAATGGTGTAATGCAGACATATTCACTGAAAACTTATCAGACATCAATATTTTGGTAACCATACCAAACGCAATCTAGTTTTTCGCTGATGAAATATTGGCTTCCAGAGACAGAAATAACAGTTATGCTCTTGGCATGTTATCCAGATATAATCACAAGTCTTTCAGGAAGCATTTCAATACACATTATAAATTGATACAATCATAGAAGAGATTCAATTATTTCTATTTAGAATTTAGAAGGGACATAACCAAAATAAAAAATCTTACCATCTCGATAAGATTGATGCGATGATTAGAAGTAGACTTTCATGTGGAAAATTATGAAAATATTTATCGAAGCTCAGAAGTAAGAACGTTTTAATTCAATTATACTTGGATAGGAGGCAAAATAATACTTACAGCTGAAAACTTCTCAATACAAAATTTTCGTTGTAGTATTTATTACATCATTACCGAAATACTGTTGTAACACGTATTAAATAGTATGTATTCACAAGGGACGCATTCTAAAACGTAATTATAACCTCGGTTGCCCTTTAGCAACATCTTTCTTCGCCAAGCTTATAAACATTAGATGAAAATATAATAAAGTATGATGCGGTAAATTAATATATCCCATAAACAATTATTTAATTTGTCTGTTATCTTTTAAGTCCCAAGATGATTAGCGGAAAGTTCTGAAATGTGAATTTGCAATTACTTGGAAAAATATTTTTCTGCAAATATATATGAATTACAAGATCTCCCTCATCACCCCACGAAATTACTCGTCAATCTGGTGTTTATGAATAATAAAATTATTTATGTTACATTTTTATGGGTTTGACCTGGAGGAAGGTGTTATACCTATGACATTTGTAGGCCCTCCGAGACTAGCAAGATCAATGAAAACTTTCACTTCGGCAGCCGCAGAAAACACAAGCAAAACATCTGCATGGTTATACGTACAACAAGCTTCAGTGCTGATGATTTGATCTCTAATTAGGAATACGTCTCATCTCACAAACACACACGTACACGCACACACACACACACACACAGACACGCACACACACGCACACACACACACACACACACACACACACACACACACGTACACGCACACAAACACACGCAAACACATACGCGCGCGCGCAAACATACATGCACGCGTGTGCACACGCACACAACTAACAAACATTTTAGAAATCAGGTTTATTAATTCTTCTTTAGCTGAAGAAAAATTGTTCATGTTTTATATCTGCAGTTATCCATATTTAGTTTTATTTATTACAGAATATATCTTTTATCATCAAATCGGGCATGACCAACATAATTATGATCGGAGGCATTCCATCCATGGCAATTCTATTTCTTCTCCAGATAATATATCTAGAAGTATCTCAACCTTCTTTCTCTGCTGCATGTTACAGGAAGAGATTTAAAGGAAATTTAGCTGTTATTCCTTGAAGATCAGATGACTATGTAAGGACTTCCTTCTTATTTTGCACCAAGTTTTATTGTAACGTTGACATTTATGAGAAAAATATTAACAGGTTAGAATCTACGAACAGGTTTCAGTTATTGTCTAAAACCATGTATTTATTTGCAGATAATGTTATCAAATCAATTACTGCTAGAGTTATCAAATATTACTTGTTATATTAAAAGCTCCTTGCCAGTAATCATAATTAGCGATTTCCCTGTATATGTTTGTGTGTGTATATGAGTGTGCATGTGCCTATGAATGTGTGTATAAGCATCTTTCACTGATGCACACCAGCAATGAAACATCAACACAAAATCCCCAAAACAGTGCTTTCAGATCGAAGTGCCTTGCAATATTTTTTCGGACCCATTTTACCCTGACAAGTGTTATTCTCGCCATTGCGAATGTTGTCAACCAATGGCCAAACCATTAGAGACTGAAACCAACAATGCTATTGACCACCATTTGCGACATAAAATAACTAAATACACAAATGAATAACTTAATAAAGAAGTAAATATAAAGACAAATTCCCAGAAAATGTTACGAATAGGTTTGCAAATATGAAAATCTTAATAAATAAAAAAATACAAATTGATTATATCCTCAAGCGAGGGTGGGGGTTCATCTTTTTTCATCTAGTTACCAGTATGTGTAGCAGTGTTCCCGCCAAATTTACTGCCTCCCACTATGTATATTAAAAATATGCCTAAAAATCATATTTTTAAGCAATTAAATTATGGAAAAGAGATCCTAGCCAGCTAATGATACAAGACTTACATAGTATTAATTTTTTTCGATTTATTTCTCGAGTTGTCAACATTTTGTTCGCATCTGAGACCTGGTCACTGGCACAATTTCAACAGTTAAATATTTGTTACTGGCGTGTTTTTAAAAGCGTTAGATTTTTCCCCTTTATTAACTTTCTCTTCGCTTTTACTGATTTTGTCAAACATCGGACATACCAGTCTACTACACAGTTATGCGAACTTTTAACACGGACTGTTATTTGTCACTTTCAGATTCATTTTCTTTCTCTTTAGCTTGTCTATAATTTTGCATTTCAGTATTAAGATTTCCCTGTTTTTCTTCCTTTTCTCACAGTTGTTAGCTTTCAATCAATGGAGATATAATTCATTTTGCAATTTCTTTAACTTGTTTCAATCATTGGACTGTGGTTATGCGGGGACACCGTCATGAAGGGTTCAGCTGAGCAATTCCACACCGGTATCTATTTTCTTAAACTTAAACTTATTCTGTCAAGCTCCTTTGCCGAAAGCCTAAGTTATGACGACGTAAACCAACACCGGTTGTCAAACGGGGATGGGAGACAAACAAGAAGGCTCCACTGATATATATATATATATATATATATATATATATATATATATACAGCAAATAAGAAAATGGAGAGGATACAAAACAACATACATCATCCGGTAGACATTCCAGTGTGTCTATTTATTCCAAAGTATTAGAAAGTAAACATACACATGTAGTAACTATGTGTTACACACACATGTATTAGATATTACAGAAAAGAGCAACAGATCAGTTCCTTACGGCAGTTTCTGTCAAGAGGCAACGACATCCTCCATGGCATTTCCATCTCTTCAGTGTTCTGTAGGGATGGGCAGATAAGGTTTGGATGATGAGTGTGCCTCTTGGTTTCTTCAGAGGGTCTAAGTCGTTAGGAGGGCTAGTACATAAAGTAAACAGTTAACAATAGGTAGAGTGTATTTGTCATTAAAAAGTTCAGAAAACGAATAGAAGACCTGAGGCTGTGAGAGAAGTATGACTTATTAAAATGAATTAGGTATAGGAAGAGAAAATAAGCTACAAACTTCCTGTGATGTATTCCAGGATACATGTTACTTCGTCCAATGATGGATAGGTGAGTATAGTTGTTCTTAGGAGGAGTTTTTAGGAAGGGTGAATTTAGGCAGTAGTTCACATTATGTTTACATATAAATTCACATTATGCTTACATAGAAATACAGTGGTGGATTTGACGGTATGGTCTGTGTTACGGAGGTGAAAATTCATATGTAAAGTGCCAGTTAGTAGATGCAACGTTGCGGATGGTATGGCATAAGTAGCCTATGATGGTGAACCCACCATGGGAAAATTTGTTATATAAGTATACTAATGAGTGTAAGGAACCAGGTGGTGGCTAAAATGCGGTGTTAGTCTTCGTTATTTTTTTGCCGATCAACAAGTCTCTGAATTCCTATAAATTCTAACAGTAAACGTGGAAATTTGAGGAAACGGAGGCACAACAACTATAAAAGCCCTGATAGGGAAACTACTACCAGGCCCAGTAATTGTGACAGCTACAACGCTACCAAAGATAGGTACAAAAATAACAATAGAAGTATTAGAAATATGAAAAAAAAACACACCCATAAATAATAATAACAATAATAATAATCATTATACTCGTAATAAAAAAAATATAATAAAGATAAAAGCAGTAACGATACACATAACATAAAAAAAACCCAATCACGGAAATAATGAAAAAGACACTGTCTGTTTAATCATCCCATACGCTATGTAAATTAAGAATGACATAGTTAAAACAATATTTAGATTAATTAACAAACATTTTATAAAAGGGAAAAAAAGCAAATACTGGGAGATTATTAATAACAAGACAATAAGAATAGGATACAGTTTAACACATAACCTGGCTACCATCATCTCCTCAATAAACTATAATTAATTGGACACAATAGCCACAATAATAATAATGATGGTAATAATAGTAGTAATAGCGGGGCTGGTGATGATGATGATGATAATAATAATAATAATAATAATAATAATAATAATAATAATAATAATAATAATAATAGAAACAAAAATAATAACAATAATAATATTGAAATCAATAATAATAATAATAATGACAACAACAACAATAATAATAATGTTAGTGATTCGAGTAATTGCAACAGCAGTAACAACAACAGCATTATTAGTATCAACAATATCTACAGCACCAATAATGCAATACCTAATACTACCCACAATATTACCCCCCACACATCTATATAGAACCTGTTATTGTAGAATTAGCAGGAATTGTGTATTCAACAATAATTGAATTAGAAAGGAAGTAATATATCAATGTGTAGTAAGTACGCAATCTGGTAATAAGGTATATGTAGGAGAAACCCAGAATCACCATAGATACACCTTTAGAAGCAGAAATGGGAGAAATTCAAAGGGATTGAGCAACTACATATAAGAACTTAGGGATAAGGGAATTGAGTATAACCTACATTGGAAGATTTTAACCACAGCACCAGGGTATAGTACAAAGAATAGGAAATGTATGTTATGTGTAAATGAAATTTTCTTCATGATTAAAGCCAACCTTTCCCTTGTTAATACTATTAATGACAGAAATGGTTCCTGCCTTCACAAGACCAAGCACACTTTTTCTAAATACCATTAGTACTAGTTATTTAACCCCTACTAGCACTAGTGCCCCTCCTTATTCGTATCATAATAACAATATCCGTATTATCAATACCTTCCTGTACATGGTTACCATATAATGTTTGCCTTCCCACTCTAACTAGTATGCGATTTACCTTTTCCAGGTAGGTACTTGCATATACTTTTGAGTACATGTATGCATGTACGAATATATGCATATATGCTGCGTGTGCAGATGTATATATGTATGTATACATGTATGTGTGTACCTATGAATGTGTGTATGCACACATATAAGTATATACGATTGTAACCCTATTTCTGTGCGTGTAAGTATGTGTAGGTATAGGGCTTTGTATGTATAGGTGAATACATGTATTGTGTTTGTATGTGTGTATGTATATATATGTATGGATGAGTATGCTTGTGTGTACATATATATGTATGTATATATATTTATATATATGGATGTGTATGTGTGTATATATATACATATTTTTGTGTGTGTGTGTATCTATATACAGGCTTATATAGATATAAATATGGGTATGAGTATGTATGCATTTATGCACATTTATATGGGTATATATGAGAGACTATGTAAGAAGCCATAGGTATTTGGAGGTTTGCACACATATGTATCCATAGTTGTGGAAATGGATATATACATGTATGGCGATACGGGTGTGGGCAAGGGCCAGTATGGATTTGCATGTATATAATAGTGTACACACTATTATAATAGTTAGGACTGGAATCTCCAATGTTTCGGATTCAATCTTTCATCAGGAGGCAGAGAAGAAGAGAAACGAAAGAGAAAAAAGTCAGTCAGAGTTTACATCCTCTCAGCTTGAAAACCTGGCTGAGAGGATTGAACTCTGTCTGATCTTTTTTCTCTTTCTCTTCTCTTCTTCTCTTCTTCTCTGCCTTCTGCAAAGGAATTGAATCCGAAACGTTGGATATTCCACTCCTCACGGCAAGTTCACTCTACCCCCTTCAGTTATATATATATATATATATATATATATATATATATATATATATATATATATATATATATATATTATGAGGGAATAATTACTATGAAGCATTGAGTAGAATATATTGTATAAAGGATCGAAGGATCGTGGGTAAGGTCAAAACAATGCGAAGTAAATGAAAGGTAAATCACAAGAAAACAATTATGTGAATTAATGTAGACTTATCCTGTATTCACAATTTCGGGGTTATGACTCCGTTTTCAACAAATTGACGAATGCTGCCGATGTGCGTGTGAGGAGCTAATTCACATATTTGTTTTCTTGTGATTTACCTTTCATTTACTTCGAATTGTTTTGGTCTTACCCACGATCCTTTATATATATATAATGGGCCTCTTTCAGTTTCCGTTTAACAAATCCACACACTAGGCTTATGTCGATCCGTGGCTATGTAGAAGATACCCAAGGTACCACGCACTGGAAATGAACACGAAACCATGTGGATGGGAATAGAACTTCTTTCCCCACAGCAACGTTTCCGCCTATATATACATTATGTTCAAAATATTTTGATAATTCTAGCAAGACCACCAATTAAGCTAGTGGTAACTGCCAACCGTACTGGAAAGAGGTGTACATTTCGCACGAGAAGGTTGACATTAACATCGAATTTCACAGACGCAATGCGATTAGGCGACACATCTCCACCTCCAAGAGAGAGAAAAAGTTAAGCATGAAAAATTGTTCTTTGATGGAACAGTAATTAGAGTAAATATAGAGCACTTCTGTCACGATCAAGGCAATAAGCCTACGCCAATTTGATAGAGAAGTACCGCTTATCATATGTACTGCTTTCATCTAAATTATATTTAAGTAGCTTCAGATATGCGTGATAAAAGGCTGTATTTATCCTATATCTTTTGTCTTGGATGTTTCTAATAGTAAATGTATTATATGTCTGTGTGAGTGTGTGTGTGTGTGTGTGTGCGTGTGTGCACGTGTGTGGGTATGTGCATATGTGTGTATGTGTGTGGTGTGTGCGTGTGTACTTATGTGTAGGTAAGTGTATTCGGAAAATGTTTTGGGGGCTTTAATGGCTTAGATTAGGAAGGTCAGTTCCCTTGAGCCTAACCCAAATAGCCGAGACAAATGAGAAACAGGTAGTGTAATAAGGCCTGACGCGAATGTATTCCTCTTAAGTCAACCAAAATGATCAGATGCTAGTGTTTAACAGACTGACGGATTAAGATTAACACTCAGTAACTGGAACGGTCACGCATAAAGGTTTTCCACTGTTCGTGTAGCGAATTTCCCTCACAAGACTGATAGAAGGCAAATAGCAAAGACATCGAGCTGTGTGGGCGAATCTGAAATAAATAGCTCTGAAGGGAACATATTAGCTGAACAGCTATGGGTGTGTCCTATGTCTAACAGAAACAACTCATATTTTTGTTTATCCCGTTCCTCTTTCTTTCCTTCTTTCTTTCTTTCTTTCTTTCTTTCTTTCTTTCTTTCTTTCTTTCTTTCTTTCTTTCTTTCTTTCTTTCTTTCTTTCTTTCTTTCTTTCTTTCTCTTTGTAAGTGTGTGCGTTTAACCTTTCTATAAATATCTATCTATCTATCTATCTATCTATCTATCTATCTATCTATCTATCTATCTATCTATCTATCTATCTATATATATATGTATGTCGAAAACGTTAAACACGTACACATAGGGAGACATTCATGCCGAGAGTTTCGGGCATTGGCATTTAACAAGCGATAAGTGCCAAAGTGTCAATGGACGAAACTCTCGGCCCTTGACTCACTCTTTAACTTTTGGCGATTAATATAAACGAAATACATTCTCATGTTTTGAATTCCATTTTTCTGTTTGTAGACACACACACACACACGCACACACACACACACACACACACACACACACACACACACACACACACACACATATATATATATAAACCCACATATATATATATACATTTATATTATGTTATTTGTATAAATTTTATATTATATATGAGTGTGTGAGGGCCTGTATACGAAAATGATTTCTATTACCTACGTAGATGCCCCCATCCACTCTCTTCAATTAATTCTTCATATGGCACAGTAGGTATCCATTTGTGATGTTAAAATCATATCAAATGCAATTCGTTTTATTTCCAATTCCTCTCTGCACGCATAAAAGCAAACTCCATTCCAAACAATGCTTCTCCAATACACTTGTGTCTCTCCTACTTTCTACTTTCTTGGTTGTATATATTCATTTGATCCTCTTAGTAAGGCAATATGTCTTGGTGTTATTCCTTTTATTATCTCGAAATAATGCGTTTCCGAAGTAGCTCCTATCACAATTAGACTCTTCAATCATTCTCCTTCACGGGGATCTGCTACTTTCTATAGCAACACATAACAGTCTGTCACGTTACCAACAAGAGCAATCTATGCGATCTTGTTATTTAACTTAACTGTCGCCTTTCCTCTCAATATCTCAGAGGTGATGAAAACAGACATAAAAATCTATTCACTTTTTAACATTTAATATAGTTCCATTGTTAACGAGTATCAATACTGTTATCTTAGAGTCATGAGCATGTAAAGATCTACTCTCCTAATATACACACCATTGTTCTCTAGCCTTGGGAACTTCAATGGAAAAATGCTCCTTCATCTCATAATAACACTTTGACCATGCTTGGGATGGAAATTTACTAAGTAACACATCTATTAGTTTTAACTATTGCCTACTTTGAAAGCATCTTAGCTAAATTACTAAACTAGAAGCTTTAACTGAATCTACTTGTGTGTGATATGTCTTCATATTTCACACCAGGACTTCCCATATTTTCTGTCAGTGAAAACGTCCATATTTTTCCATGTCTCCTGTCCATAGGAGCTGTCAGAGACAGAAAGACACTTGGTATCTCTTATCTACTTTCTCTTAACCCTGCTGCTACTAATCTTTCGGTTATGTCTACCGTTATCCACAAATATTAATGAATTTCTTCCCCACCTTCCTTATAACTATTCCGACGCATATAACACTAACATTCACTTCTTGATTTAACCTAGAAAACTATCGAATAGCGGAAATAGCACTAGAATTTCTTTCAAATAAGAAACTACTGTCCTAAATGATGACGGATACATCGGACCCTGCAATACTACTTACACGAAGTTGTGTTGATCACAAGCTGAGCACCTTTGGTCATAGATGTGATCAACGGGTCCTGGCCTCGGTCTAAACAAGCAGAGTCTTAAAAACATTCTGCAATGCATACATGACAGCAGTCACTTTTTTAACATTACAAAGATACGATCACTACACAATCTATTTCTAGCAGTATGAGCATATTGGGAATGACACAAGGAGGACTTTATAGAGTGGGAGAAGTGCTAACATACCTAATGTAGTGAACCAAAGGTGTTTATTGATTTAAAATTGTCGTCGTAATGAGGCAAAACTTTAAAAAAAAACTCTGCAATTTGACATTTGCAATTATCTTCTCCGGTAGCCAGATTGATGGGATTATTGGAATAATTGAATTTGCTACCGGGTGTTTGGAGGTATTTGTGATGAAATTTCTCAACTCCTAATTTTCGAATGTGAAATAATTCCTTTTTGGAATATCTCGAAGCATGCACGAAAAGCTATTAATACTAGCATGTAAATATTGGGTTAAAAAGCCCTTTTAGGTAGAAAAAGTCGAAGCCTGTCCATGGAACGCGAACCCACATCTCCTGTATACATGTATACATAAAAGAGATTTTAAATCTACCATTTGCATGCTATTATTTATAGTTTTACATGTCGGTGAGCATCACTGGAATGCCGAGAAAAATGCTTAGCGGCGTTTCATCATTCTGAGCTCAAATTCTGCTGAGGTCGACTTTGCATTTCGTTCTGTCGGTTCGATAAAATGAGTACAAATTGAGCACTGTGGTCGATGTAATCGACTAGTCCCTTCCCCCGAACTTGCTGGCTTTGTGCCAACATTTGAAACCATTATTTAGAGCATTATTTAGAAGGCGGCGAATTGACAGAACCGTTAGCATGCCGGATAAAATGCGTAGGTTCAATTTCCGCGGAAGTTGATTTTGCCTTTCATCCTTTCGGGGTCGATGCAATAAGTCTTAGTCGAGCACTGGGGTCGATGTAATCGACTAGTCCTCTCCTCCAAAATTTCAGGCCTTGTGCCTATAGTAGAAAAGATTATTTACAACTTCCTTTAGAAGGGCTGGCAGAACCGTTACATCGCCGGACAAAATGTTTACTGCTATTTCGTCATTTACGTTCTGAGATCAAATTTCGCCGAGATCGATTTTACCTTCTATTTTTTCAGTGTCGATAAAATGAGTGCCACTTAAGTACTGCGCCGATGCACTCGACTTACTCTTCCCCTTAAAACGTGCTGGCCTTGTGCATAACTTTGAAATTATGTATAGCTTTATTTAGAGCAATGAGATAGTAGAAATGGTGTGTTGGATATTTTATAATAGGCAGCAAGCTGGCAAAATCTTTAGCGTCTTTACATTCTGAGTTCAAATTCCGCCGAGACTTTGCTTTCAGGGTCAATAAAGTACGTCGAAGTAATTTACTTCCTCACCCTTCAAAATTGCTAGCATTAAACTAAAATGAGAATGGATTATTTATAACTTCATGCGTGTGTCTCGAGATATTCCAGAAAGGAATTATTTGTCGGTTAAATACGTTGGAATCTATGTCACATGTAGGATAGTGAATCAGGATCAAATTTAGGAAGGATTTTGTATTATTGAATTTCATTCAGATAGCATGGAAGATAAAGCAGATTAAAATATAGTTATGTTTTTGAGGTTTTGGTTTCAATAGCTGGGGGCGGTCTAGTTTTTAAGGGGAATTTAATTTGCTTCTACACCCACTGTATCCAGTTTATTTCCATTTTTTTTTTTTGCTTTATGTATCGTATGTTTCTTCCTGAGAAGATAGTAGATCCGTCACTCATGTTCCTGTCAAGGTTAACAAACGGGGGCGATGGTTGATAAAAATAAACGCCTGCCTATCTATCTATCTATCTATCTATCTATCTATCTTTATGTATGTTTATGTATCTGCCTTTATGTATGCGTATGCATGTACCTAGCTATCTTTATATATGTATATGTATGTATTTATATATGTGCGGATGTATGTATGTGTGTGTATTGGCATTATGTCCATATATTAAAAGAAATTTGTGTATCTTCGCATATACGTTTCTGAATAATAATAACATATTATAAATGTAGAAGCATGCAAACCTCATATATATTTGCATATATATAGATTCGATAAAAAAAAATGTCAATATTTCTAAGTATCCTAAAGCAACACTTTTTGAAATTCTTCAGCGTAGCTCTTCCTTTCAAAAAGACTTCCAATGTACGTTCACGATATACATATTATATATTGATCAGATTTAAACCAAATATGTTCGTAGTAATATTATGGGGAATAATGCCAAATAGTAAGATATAAGAGAAATATGGGTATTTTATCAACAGAAAATATGAAATAGCCATCAAAGAAATACACGATAGCTGCTGCTGGTTCTATAACCATGCACTTATATATATTTTCCTGAAAACGTTGTACGCTTATTAAAATGTGTGTTTGTACAGTAACACAGTTGCACTCAAACACACGCTCGCACATGCAACATAAATACATAAATACATACATATATGTACACACACACACACACACACACACACACATACACACACACACACACATATATACATCCATTCATTCATACATAATGTAGTTATGTATGTGCATATATATATATATATATATATATATATATATATATATATATATATATATATATATATATGTATGTGTGTGTGTGTGTGTGTGTGTGTGTGTGTGTGTGTGTGTGTGTGTCTGAAGGCGCGTGGCTTAGTGGTTAGGGGCATTCGTTTCATGAACGTAAGGTCGTGAGTTCAATTCACAGCGACGCGTTGTGTCCTTAAGCAAGACACTTTCTTTCACGTTGTTCCACTCAGCTGGCAAAAATGAGTAGTACCTGTATCACACACTCTGTGTCACTCTGTGTCACTCTGTGTCACTCTGTGTCACGCTGAGTTTCCTTGCGAACTACGCCGAGTCTCTGCGAACTAAGGATATACGTGACGGTGGACTGTTCAGTCACTTGCACATTAATTTCACGAGCAACCTGTTCCGTTGATCGTATTAGCTGGGACCCTCGGCGTTGTAGCCAACAGAGCGCTCCTCCTATATATATACATATATATATATATACATATATATATACATATACTTGCTAGAGAGGCCATAGGCCTAGGATCTGAAGAAACATTGTAAAGCTAAGTAATTTATGGACGAGAAACCCAGGGTAACCTCATACACCGGCCATATCTATGTATCTATCTATCAATCTCTCTCTCTCTCTCTCTCTCTATATATATATATATATATATACATACAGAGAGAGAGAGAGATAGAGTCAAAGAAAGAGGAAGAGAGAGAGAGAGAGAGAGGTGGAAGAGGGGAAGGGAGAAAAAGATTGGTTGATACATAGATGTACACATATCTATGTCGATGGATTTGTATTTATCAACAACATTCTCTTCGCATTTCTTTATGCATTCATTTACAAGCAGAGACAAGCAAGTAAGCTACCAAAAGCATACGCACACAAAAACACATAAATACACATACATTAATAGAACCATGCATACACACACACACAAACACGATCACACACTTTTAGAAACTCACGTATAGGCACGTAGATGCGCGTGCACACATTCACGCGCGCATCTACATACGTGACTCCGTTTGCGTGAATGATCACATAAGTTAATGAGGCTTTGTTCTTCTACTTCTGACACGAATACAAGTCGACCAAAGAGAATCGTGTTGATAAAGAAACATAAATACATATGTAGGTTACGTGGCACAGTTTCTCTCTTCTGTTTGAAATGGATGCTCTTATTGTCTAATATAATTTTCAAGTTATCTGTCAGTCTGTCTCTGTATGTATGCATTTATGCATGTACGTTCGTTCATAAGTATATATAAGTGCATATATACATGTGTGTGTGTGTGTGTACGTGTGTGTAAATGGAAAATTATACATTTGTATGAATACATATATGTATAAAATTTTAAGTTAATATATACGTCTACTACATTCTGAGTTCAAAATCTGCCGAGATCGACTTAGCCTTCCATCCTTTCGGGAGTTGATTAAATAAGTACCTATGGAGCACTGGGGTCGATGTATTCGACTTACCTTCCCCCGAAATTGCTGGCCTTGTGCCAAAATTTGAAAGCAATACGTACATCTACACAAGACGCAAGCCTACAGAATCGTTAGCACGCCGGACAAAATGCTTAGCAGCATTTCGTCCATTTTTACGACTGAGTTCAAATTCCACTCAGGTCGATTTTGCGTAACACCACCCTGGAGTCGATAAAATAAGTACCAGCTTAGCACTGGGGTCAATGTAATCGACTTAACCCATCCCCCGAATTTGCTGGCCTTTGCCAAAATTTGAAACCAATATATATTTACACATGTATGTGTGTGTGTGTCTTTATATATTTATATCGTTTCTGCTACCTCGCCGCCTTCAGTTACCTATATATAGGTTTCAAGTTTTGGCACAAGTTCATCAATTTTTGGATTGAGTGTATGTCGATTACATCGATCCCAGTGCTCACTAGTGCTTATTTTAACGATCTCGAAAGAACGAAAGGTAATGTCAACCTCGGCGGACTTTGAACTCAGAACGTAAAGTCGGATGAAATGCCGCTAAGCATTTTACTCGGCATGATAACATTTCTTATTTCTTTATTGCCCACAAGGGGCTAAACATATAGGGGACAAACAAGGACAGAC
>NC_142931.1:56245795-56275795 GCF_046866305.1 Octopus bimaculoides | reverse complement strand
CTATAAAGATATTTTTCAACTAATATTTTCATATTCTTATTACTTGCTGTGGCAATCTTTCTCTCTTTTTGGACCTCTCAAACAGATTGAATTGTTCTTTTTGGAACTTATTTTTCCCCTATATATATATATATGTATATATATAATTTATATATATGACCTGTCCTTCTTTCCTTGTATTGTCTATCTGGATGTTTTGTCTCTTTCTTGTATCACCTCACTGTCTGGGTGTCTGGCGTCCTTGTCCCATAAAGGCGGTGCTCCAGCATGATCGCAGTAAATGACTGAAACAAGTAATATAATATAATATAATATATATATATATATATATATATATATATATATATATATATATATATATATACGCTTTACTCTTTTACTTGTTTCAGTCATTTGACTGCGGCCATGCTGAAACACCGCCTTTAGTCGAGCAAATCGACCCCAGGACTTATTCTTTGTAAGCCTAGTACTTATTCTATCGGAATCTTTTGCCGAACCGGTAATGTACGGGGACATAAACACACCAGCATCGCTTGTCAAACAATGTTGGGGGACAAACACAGACACACAGATACAGATAGACAGACAGACACACACGCACACACACACACACACACATGTATATACATATATACAACGGGCTCTTTCAGTTTCTGTCTACCAAATCCACTCACAAGGCTTTGGTCGGCTATAATAGGAGACACTTGCCCAAGGTACCACGCAGTGGGACTGAACTCAGAACCATGAGGTTGGTAAGCAAGCTACTTACCACACAGCCAGTCCTGCGCCTCTATATAGAGTTTATATATATATATATATATATATATATATATATATATATATATATATATATATATATAATTTATATAAATATAATTTATTCATATATATATATATATGTGTATGTATATATATAATTTATCTATTTATATATATATATATAATTTATTTATTGAGGTATATGCATATATATAATTTATTTATATATATGCATATATATATATATATAAAATTTATATATTTATATATATAATTTATATATATAAAATTTATATATATACACATATATATATAATTTACATATATATAATTTATTTATATATATGTGTATATATAATGCATGCATATATATAATTTATTTATATATATGTATATATATAATTTTTTATACATGTATATATATATAATCTATTTGTATGTATACGTGTATTTATATATATATATGTGTGCGTGTGTGTGTGTGTGTGTGTGTGCGTGCGTGTGCGTGTATGTATGCAGAAACTGTAGAAAAGCTGCATTTTCACCAGTTATTCATTGTCTAACCTATGCAACAATATCTAACCAACGCAATATTTGAAAAGAAAACTTGGATCACATTAAGCAACCATTGAAAATAGTGCTTCCACTGTAGAAATTGTCACCATTGAAATGTGTGAAATCCTTCTTATTATTGTAATTAGCTGTACCTAACAAGGTTGTGTGTGTGTAAGAATTAAAAAAAAAAAAAACAATAATTATGCTCTAAAACTGTTCGACACAACTTATTGTCTAACGTTTTCAATTTGTCTGGTCTTTGCATTACAGATTGCAGTATCTTCAGATACAGGAATTCACTTGAAAAACAACATTCTTGGTGTCTTCGCTAGACCTGATAGATACAGCAGTCATATTTCTCCCAAATCACATACAGTCATTTGTAGGAGGACGTTCCTCTTAGAATTAGGAAATGGCGTGGTCACTCGGCCTATGAGAAATAGTTGCCAAATCTACCTGACATCCCATTCTACATCTTGTAAGAGGAAGCACCTATTAAAATGAAATTATCTGTACATAGAAAGTCAATCTTACATAAATAGAAACCAATTCACCCTCAAACCGCAGCTTATATCTTGGAGGAAAGAAAGAGTACGTTGGAATATAAGAGCTTATGCATACTACCATTGGGCCAGTAGAAATAGCAACCAAATCTCTCTGAAGTAACTTAAAAAATAAAAATAATATAAAATGAGACGGAAGAAATATTGGAACGAAAGCACTTGTAAGTGGTTCCCTGACATGTCAGAACTAGCTGCTAACAGCTAAATTTCCTTCAAATTACGTCTTTAATAAAAATGGACATATTGGATGATGTAGAGTGAATTTTAAAAAGACGGTATGCTTTTTAGTTTACAAATATATTCGTTCAAAGCTGATCTGGGTTAAACAATAGCAAGAAAAAGGCTTTAGCATCTTTTCGTTGCTGCCAACTCTTGATGATGATACCGATGTTGATTAGGAGGATATGGTATCTTTTATACGGACGTGTAAGTTTGCGCATATCTATTAGAAAGTTGTACTTGAGTAACTCAATCCAGTATAATGCTGGTATTTCGTCGAGTTCAGAAATAAAAATTGGTCAAATCGACTCGGTCTTGGCATCATTTGATATAAGAAAGTAGACGAACGAATTAAAATATTGTAGGTCGTATAGTCCGGTGCTCCTACAAATTCGTCACTCCATATTGGATGATTGTGAGATATTGATAATTTCTAATAATTACTACAAGGCCAGCAATTTTGGCGAAAGGAAGTTTTGGCAATATCGACTCGGTACTTGACTGGTGCTTATTTGCTCGATGTGAGAGGATGAAAGGCAAAAGTGACTTTATGACTTGGACTCACAACATGAAAGGACATAACTAAATGTTATACAGTATTTTATCCGACACAATTAAGATTATATTTTCTAACATAGACATAAATCAGGATTTAAGGATAAGCAATAGTCAATGAAATTGACTTCCGTTCTTCTCAGAGGAATGAAAGGCGAAGTTTAACGTGGGATTTGCGCTCAGAATGTAAAGAGTTGGCCACAAGCCCAACAATTTGAAAGCGAAAGGGCTATCGACACCACCGAACTACAATACGCGACTGGTACTCTAATTCTGAGTACGATGTGATATCGAAATGATAATACCAAGCAGACTTGTAATAACCGTACTAGTACCAGTAGTTCGACCGAAATATGTATGAAAGAACTGTAATTGTATTATATAATATATATAGGAAGAAAATGTTGTGTTTCATGATATGGAAGAAATAATACCTTCAAATACATTACATGATATTTGATATATATATATATATATACATATATATATATATATATATATATATATATATATATATATATATATATATATATATATGTATATATATATATATATATCAAATATCATGTAATGTATTTGAAGGTATTATTTTGACCGTTGACTGAGCACTATTCAATTTTTTTTCTCCGTGTTTTTCTCCTTGTCTCCGTATTCTTTCTGTTGAAGAGTGTAGCTCGAAACGTCAAAGACTTTCCATATTCCCGAGCGTCATACTAATATATACTTTTGTTATTTACACCACCTGTCCTCGTCTGTTGTTATTATTTGTATATTCTCCCCTATATATATATATATATATATATATATATATACATATATATATATATTGACCCTGAAGAGATGCAAGACCCCATTTTCTTGTCTCAGACAAGAATGAGTCGGGATATTGGATTCAAATGTGCATAGGTTATTAAACAAGTTTTTACTATGGATTGCGTTATGGCTCTTATTTAAATTGAGATGCAGACAAAATTGTCTTATAAACAACTTTTCATATGAGAATCTTGCTACGTTGATAACGGGTACAATATTTTTACCAAATATTTGGTAGAGATCTAAATATACATACATACATACATACATACATACACACACACACACACATATATATATATATATATATATATATATATATATATATATATATATATATATATATATAAATTTAGAGGTAATACCTGACAATTGTAAGCACCTGTGTATTCCAGCTAGTGGTTGTGGTGAAATAATAAATAGTAAATCCCCCCCAAAAATAAATAGTAAATCCCCAAAAATTGGATTTACTTGTTATTTTTGGGGGATTTACTATTTATATATATATATATATATATATATATATATATATATATACATACATATATATGTATATACATATATATATTCAGTGTACGAACGCATGTTAGTAATATAATTGAAGAGAAAGACTTTTGATCGCTAACATGACTTATGACCAGCTTACCACTGCTCTGTTTCTGCATTGTTTGAAGGAACAAAATATATGTATTATATTTTCCATTAGCACAACTCATTTTGTATTAAAAAGAGGAAAGAGGAACACAACTTATAAATATTTTTCAGAAGTCCTTTGGCGGAATTCATGAAGTTAGAATGAGACATGCGAGGAAAGAAACCCAGCTGCAGTTACAGCACACCGGGACGTTAGCGCGTATTCAACATTTAAGAAGTTAAGACATAAGCGTTCATAATACGTGTCTGTTAATAAAAGCTGGAGAACTGAATCCTGCGGTGTGAGAGTGACAATGTTGCTATGACGTTAAGTTTTCACCGATATCTGCAAAGAATGAACTGATTTCATGTCGGAGTTTCTATGTAGTTCAATAGCTGTGTCATTTAGCCAGTATCCTATCCGCCCACTCAGTTATAACACAGCCAGCAGAAATCAGAGACGCTGTTGAAGCCGTGAAACTATCTAACTTCAGAATAAAAAAAATATGTCCATAGTCATACAAGACAATAACTATTTTTATCTAGCTTAGATCAGAGGGACAAGACAGCATCCATAGCTCTTTTCAGGATCTCTTTGGGGACTAAAATGTGGAAGGTATCGTATATCCTATGACCGGAGACCTAGACAGAATATTTGTTTACAACAGTTATGTACTTCGATAAAGGTAAGGGGGACCAAGTAGTACTGTTAAACTGGGCGATTGATGAAGTCTTCCGTTCATTAACAGAAACTCTCCTTCCGTCGAGCCTCCACCCAGTTTATGTCTGCCAACAAGTTTTCAATCGATCAGTGGGTATGGCAGAAGGTACTTGATGTGGGCAAATAAGAAAGCCTCATTATTTCTGAAATACGTTTCAACAGCAAATGCGCAATGTGCAACGGTCCAACCCAAGATGGTAACTGAAAAACAAATCGTAAAACATTAACAACATCATGATACCTTACCGCCTGGCTTACTTCACTAGCTGAAGAGTATTACACGTAACCACTGTAGTTGTGAAGGAAACTTGTAAAGCACACGACCGTATGTGTACCCATAATATAATATATGAACAATTAAGAAAATGAAATGAATGTAAGTGAAAGAAATGAGTTTTAAAATATGGTATTATTTGAATCCAAATTATAGATGATTAAGTATACGATATGATTTACTAAAAGCGTAATTGACAAATGAATGCATGATTAGATGTGTTTCAGTACATTTTTGGTTGTGAATATTTTAAAGACGCTTTTAGCGAAAGGAACCATGGAAGAGAACAAATGAATGGTTTCTTTAAAATCTGCTGTCAATGCATAGGAACTACAGAAAAGGAAAAAGACGAGCACAACAAGAAATTTATATATTTTTATATGTATATATATATATATATATATATATATATATATATATATATATATATGATTGACCGTTGACTGAACACTATTCAATTTTTTTTCTCCGTGTTTTTCTCCTTGTCTCCGTATTCTTTCTGTTGAAGAGCGTAGCTCGAAACGTCAAAGACTTTCCGTATTCCCGAGCGTCATACTAATATATACTTTTGTTATTTACACCACCTGTCCTCGTCTGTTGTTATTTTTTGTATATTCTCCCATATATATATATATATATATATATATATATATAATATAAGTATAATAAATAAAAAGTATGTGTATGTATATATATGTGTGTGTGTGTGTGTATATACACATATATTTGCATACTTACATGCACACACACACAAACAAGCATGAATCAGCAGTTAAGGAAATTATGAAAGGGGAAGACATCATGGAAGGAGATGGTTACCTAGGGTGTCCCACCGTCCACCATTCCACCACATGATCTCCTCCTCCCACGCACACTACATCTTGCATCAGGAAGGTGCTGGTAAAAACCGTTCTGTGGAAACTTTTAACCCACATCTTTATTCCTCGATAATCTTAAAACTAAATTTTAGAAGAACAAAGTGACGTGCACGCGATTTCTTGATCTACTAAAACCGCAGCCAAAAAACTCATTCAAATCACCCAGCGTACCAGTGGGAAAGACACAAAATGTAGATTTCTCAGAGATATCTTTAAAAAACTCCCCCCAAAACAAACAAAAACAAAAAACTTAGAGATGGTCATGACTAGAGTATACAGATATCATAGATCTCGGCGACGAAGGCTAACAACAGTAGCAACAACAATATTTCATAGAATCTGCTATGCAGCAGGCAGGCAGACAGGCAGGCAGGCAGGCAACCCTTCACGCTCTTTTAATGAAGCTGGCGTTACTTGATAACAACTTAGCGTTTGTCGGTCGGTGAGTTGCATGAAATGTACGTGGGTTGATGTGTTTATAAAAGTGATTGTTGTGACAACTGCGGTTGGATCTGATGACAATAGACAGGTGACGACGGATAAGTCTCCGTACTTCTACAACTATATTGACGATGAAAGAAAGAAGAGGTAGAGGATTACATAGATGCTGGAGTGGGTGCTGAAAGCAAAAGACAGAGTAGCTAGGATATATGCAATATATGTTTGTACGTATTTATGTAGGCATTACATTTATGTATATTGCCTATGTGTATTTTGTATTTATGTATACGTGTATGTATGTATGCATGTGTGGGGGTGGGTAGGTTTGGAGAGTTTACGCCTATATATGAAAAGAAAAAAATCCATACATTGGTGTTAATACTTTGTTTCGCATGCGTACATGTACGTATGTAAATATGTCAACATGCATGTTTGCCTACGTCTGTTTGTATTTATGCATGTTCGTAACTGTGTGAATATATTCATAACCATTTAAATTCCTACATATTTACATATATACATGCATGCACATATATCTGCACACACATACATACATACATCATACCTAAATACAAACAAGCATATACATACGTACGTACATACCTAACTACCTAGCAACAAATATATATATGTATATATATATATATATATATATATATATATATATATACATACAAATGCGCACCCATAGATACATATGCACACACCCACACACACACACACACACACACACACACGAACATTCATTGTTGTATAGATACATAGAAACATGCATGAAATGTTTGTGTGTTGCATGCATGCGTGAAGTCTAGGCAGTGTCGTGTGATATAGTTAGTAATGTTTGCGTGGGGTAGAGGAAAAGAAAACTTGACAATTCATGAAAGCTGTATATATGAATATAAATATATTTATATATATATATGTGTATATATATAACCTACCTCAAGATCAACTGGTGATTGTGTTTGACTTTTTGATTTTGAACTGCTTGGTGATTTTATAGGTACCGAGGTTGACGCTGTGTGTCCGTAATTCATGTTTCATAAATATATCCACAACGAATCAACGAATACAGAAGAAACAATGTTTTTGGATGAAGTAAGAGGTAAAACAAAATAAAAAAAAACTTAAAACGCAACACCGATGGCGACGCGGCAACTAATAATAATAATAATAATAATAATAATAATAATAATAATAATAATAATAATAATAATCCGGGAAGGAAGGTTTTCTTTATGTCCAGATGACAAGGACAGTGTGACACGTCTCTCTTATCTGTATAAGTGAGGCAAGTAATCCACCAAAGTATTGAAAACGCCGAAATGTTTTGTTTTTATTTTTTTTCCGCCGGCTATATATATATATATATATATATATATATATATATATATATGTATATATATATATATATATATATATATATATATATATATTATGTTGTTATTGTTGTAGGTAGCTGTTATGTCGTTGCTGTAGTTATTACTACTGCTGCTGCTGCTGGTGCTGTGGATGTCACTCTAGTTGTTGCAGTTTTATTTTCTGGGGTGGGTAGATGGATATGTGTGTGTTTGTGTGTGTAACTGCACTCTCTTTCTCTCTCCCTCTCGCTTTCTTTCTCTGTTTGTCTCTCTCTCTCTCTCTCTCTCTCTCTCTCTCTCTCGCACTATCTCTTTGTCTCTTTTCGTGTCGCGCAACGGGATGGTGGTGATGGTGTCGGTAGGTACCTCCCAGTTGCTTAAATTATTTTCCCAGACACTTTTTAGCTCAGTGATGCGGTTGTTGTGTTTCGTGTTAATTAAACAGATGAAGAAGAAGAAGAAAAACGGTTCTAAACAACAACAGCAATAACGAAAGCTAAGAGAACAACAGTTAACAGCGCTGTTATCAGAAGCTTATTTAGAAGTAAGAATAAAATAAAATAAAATATATAAAATTTAATGCAATAAAATAAGCAACAACAGCATCAGCAGCAGCAACAACAAACACTACAAGTCTTTGTGATGCTGGTGGGTCAAGTCGCTGAAGCGAAAACCGCAATGAAGAAGTATTCTTTTTTCTTTTTCTATACTATATGTCAACCATTGCACTTCTGTCGTTTAATAAATACTATGAATAATATGCTTTTTTTAAAAAATAATTAATATTTTACAGATTTTAAGCCCGCCTACAAGCATTTGGAATTAATTACTTTTCTTTTTCCTTTCATTTATTAGACTTTATATTTGTTGGCTATGCTCAGTTTATTTTGTTTTGTTTTATGCATATGTATGTATGTATTATGTATGTGTTTATACGTATGTATTGTGTATGTATTGTATTCGTTTTATAGTCGTCTGCTATGAATGAGTTTATATCGCTTTTTTGTTTATCTATCGCTTTTTTGTTTATCTATCTCTTTCTGTTTTTCTTTCGTTCTGTCTATCTCACTATGTCTCACTAAGTAAGAATGGAATCGAAAAACATTAATAACGCCCGCGTAATAGCACGAAGACAGAGAGAAAGACTCGAAACATAATGAAGTGTGGGTGGAGGTTACTAGTGGAAGGTGTCGTTAGGTGTGGAGAGAATTTTCATACCGGATGCATGTGTCGTACCCCAGAGATGACAGTGCGCAGTCAGACAGAAAAAGAGGGAGTACGTAAGAGAGAGAGAGAGAGAGAGAGAGAGAGAGAGAGAGAGAGAGAGAGAGAGAGAATGTGTGTGTGTGTGTGTGTGTGTGTGTGAGAGAGAGAAAGAGAGAGAGAGAGAGAGAGAGAGAGAGAGAGATAGATAGAGTATATGTGTGAGAGAGAGCGGAAAACCTTCCAAGTCTTCTTCAAATAGCTGGTTATTGTTATTAACTACGCTGATGACTTTTTATTCATTTTTTCTTTCAATATATTTCTGTGTCTTATTTTCTGTTCGCTTGTCATATTGAAAGAAGAATTGCAATATCTTGTAATAATACCACGCATTATATGTCTCTCTTGCAACTATTCCCTATGTCACGCTTTATTAATAATCTTATCTTGTCAAACAAATTGTTTCCTTAGAGAAATTTTACTCTGTAAGCTTTTTCGCGCACAATGCATTCAATGTTTTGCTTTTGCTTCTATTGTTATTGTAGTTATTTAGACCTAGTTAAATCTATGAAAAAAGACGTTTCATCTATAACCATACTGTTTATTGGGTTAACATACATCAACCAATATATCATTCTTTTTTCTATTACTTCTTAAGACGATACGCTATGTTTTGGAAGTAGATGATTTAGCAGCTGTTTCTAGCAAGTTAAGAGACAGCGTAAAAGCGGCTGCCTCTTTGCTGCATGCGCGTGTTTTCAAGTCATGTGCGTTGCTGTTACGTGTTACTGTTGTTATTGTTGCTGCAACTAGTACAGCTAGAAGTAGTAGTAGTGGCAGCAGCAGCAGCAGCAGAAGATATTCGGTAACTTTTTGAATTTTAACTTCTAAAATGTTGACTTAGCTATTACTTTTGCCAAGTATTCTACTCCGTCGTAGTCAATTAACAAAGAAATATATATATATATATATATATATATATATATATATGTATATAAAAAAATATTATAGATGAAGTTGACGCTGCTGTTAACGATGAAATTATTTTTATATATTTACCCCAAGGGCAATTACAAAGCGGGTATTATAAACCCAGTAAAACTGAGTACAATAGAATGCTTCCTGTATGGTTCAGACAATCAAATACGAACAAAACCCTAATAAATTCGTATATATTCATGTATCTTGTTGATCTGGTTGTTGTAGTTCTTTAGCCCCAGGTTAATCCTGATCGAGAAGACTTATGATCAAAAGCATTCCAGCTGCAACCAGCTTGTCCTTTTTCCTATGTAACAGAAACCGAGCGCAATATTATCCTCTGTATGTGTGTGTGTATATATATATATATATATATATATATATATATATATATATATATACACACACACGAAAACAGTATAGTTTGAGTTAATAGAAATTCAGTTGCTATCACTAGCAGATCGTGCAGTTATGTAGATGCCCGCAATAACAATATATATATTTTTAAATTGTTCTAATTAGTCACTAATTGTAATTTGCAAATTGTAGTAATATACAAACTATAAGAGTAATAATTTTGAATGAAACAGTGAGTCGATGCTATCGCTCCCAACGCTTGACAGGTGCTTTATAATATCGAACCCGAAATGACGAAAGGCAACGTCAGCCTCTGCGGGATTCGAGCTCAGAACGTAAAAGCCGGAACAAAAGCCGCTACGCATTTTGTCCGACGCGCTAAAGATGCTGCTAACTCGCCGCATCGGTAATAACAATAATAATGATAATCCTTTCTACTCTAGGTACAAGGCCTGAAACTGTGGGGGAAGGAACTAGTCGATTACATCGACCCCAGTGTTTCACTGGTACTTAATTTATCGACCCACGAAAGGATGAAAGGCAAAGTCGACCTCGGCGGAATTTGTACTCAGAACGTAGCGACAGACGAAATACCACTAAGCATTTCGCCCGGCGCGCTAACGATTTTGCCACCTCGCCGCATTGGTAATAATAATAATAATAATAATAATAATAATAATAATAATAATAATAATAATAATAATATCGTTTGTACTATAGGCACAAAGTCTGAAATTTTTAGAGGAGATAACAAGTCAAATACATGAACCCCAGTGCTCAACTGGTATTTTTGTTTTATTGGTCCTGAAACGATGAAAAGCAGAGACGACCTCGGCAGTATTTGAACTCAGAATGTGAGGATGGGAACAAATATCGTAGAGCTCTAATGATATTGCAAATCTCCCACCCTTTAATCACACACACACAAACATACATGTTAAGACACGCTTGCACGTCTATCCGCATAAGCATCAGCCGCAACACCGACAAGCACAAAAATAAGATAGCGCATCACTTCAGAATAACTTTCATTATGTTCATTGTGTAAAATATTATGTGAATGAGTGTGCTTGTGTTTGATAGATTTAATAGAAGACGTTAGTTGGTTAATGAAGCTTAGAGCTTGATAAGGGTGGTGGCTAGTTTTCACCTGGCAATGCAATATGCTGTTCACGCTACATGATCTCAAAAGCATAGAAGCTCATCCTGTTCACAGATAGACAGATACAAACATACGCACACAAACAGACAGATAGATACATACACGCTCATACATACTAGATAATTTATATATATACACACACATATATATCTACATAGATTTGTGTTTGTGTGTGTGTGTGTGTGTGTGTGTGTGTGTATTGTATGCATCTGGAGTTAGCTGCTATTTCTTGACCGAGTAACTGCAAGAAGGCCCCCGTCTCTGGTTCGTTGATGCAGGTGATGATGATGATGATATCGATGTCGCTGATGACGATGATGATCATGATGGTGGTGGTTGGAATAACTACATTGCAATGAAGGTGGTATTTTTGTTTCTTCTTCTTCTTCTTCTTCTTCTTCTTCTTCTTCTTCTTCTTCTTCTACAACAACTACTACAACTGTTACTGCTACTACTACTACTACTACTACTACTACTACTACTGCTGTTGCTGCTGCTGCTGCTGCTACTACTACTACTACCACTACTACTACCACTACTACTACTACTACTACTACTACTACTACTACTACTACTTATGAAAATGATGACGTTGATGATGATGATGGTGGTGGTACTGCTACATCACAATAATGATTTCCTATTTGACAAAGCCGATGGACTATCATTTATTGGAGAGATAAAGAGAGAGAGAGAGGGAGGGAGAGAGAGAGAGAGAGAGAGAGAGAGAGAGAGAGAGAGAGAGAGAGAGAGAGAGAGAGAGAATGGGTGTTATAAAAGGTGGTGACTTCCACCCCCACCATCCTCCGCAAACGGTTGACTGCTGAACTAAAGTGCATTGGCTGCAAGTGCGAATCGAAATCACTTCGCTAACTCAGATGGCCTGGAGGGCATAGCTTTCTCCAAATAGATATTTTTATTATTATTAGATACTTTGAAAGTTCATAAACGTTTACATCAGCGGTTCTCAACCGGGGTTCATATGGCCATTGGTGGGGTCCATATTTTTTTATTTGTTTCAGTTATTTGACTGTGGCCATGCTGGAGCACCGCCTCAAAGGACTTTTAGCCGAAGAAATCGACCCCTGAACTTATTTTTTGTAAGCCTAGTACTTTTGTCGAACTGCTAAGTTACAGAGACGTAAACTCACCAGCATCAGTTGTCTAGCGATGATGGGAGGCTAACACAAACACACAGACACAGACACACACACACACACACATATATACACACACACATACACACACACATATATATGTACGACGAGCTTCTTTCAGTTTCCGTCTACAAAATCTACTCACAAAGCTTTGGTCGGCCCCAGGCGATATTAGAAGACACTTGCCCAAGGTGCTACGCAGTGGGACTGAACCCGGAAGCATGTGGTTGAGAAGCAAGCTTCTTACCACATAGTCACGCCTATACCTAGTTTGTTGTTAAAATTTATGTGCAAAAAATATTTTAAACAATTCGTAATAATATTTAATTATAAAAATTCTGTAGAATTTTTTTGTTTTCTATATACAGCCAACGGCTATGGAGGTCCGGTGAAGCAACCATGTGGTTGCTTCCCAACGACATGGTTCTGGGTTCGGTTCCATTGTATGGCACCTTGGGCAAATGTCTTCTACTATACTATAACTTTGGGTCTACCAAAGCCTTGCTCGTGGATTTCGTAGGCGCAAACTGAAAGAAGTCCGTCGTGTATATATATATATATATATATATGTATATATATATATATATATATATATATATATATATATATATATATATATATGTGTGTGTGTGTGTGTGTGTGTGAGCGCGCGTGTTTGTATTTGTGCTTGTCTCTCACCTTTTGATAACCGGTGTTGATTTCTTTACCTCTCAGTAACTTGGCAGTTCAGCAGTAACGCGCCGATATAATATGTAACAGGTTGAAAATAGAAAAGAAAACAAACAAAAACCTACTGGGATTAATCCGTTCGACTAAACCCTTCAAGGTGGAACTCCAGCATGGCCGCAGTCTATAATGGCTGAATCAAGTAAAAAATAAAAGGTAGGCACAAGACCAGAAATTCTGAGTGTCTGATGGTGACGGAGAAAGGGTCCAGTCGATTAAACCAATACCGGTACTTCACTGGTATTTGTTTTATTGATCCCAGGACGACGAGAGGCTAAGTTGACTTCGGATCGATTTGAACCCAGAACGTAAAGAGCCGGGATGAATGCCTCAAAGAATTTTTACTGATGCACTAACGATTCGATTCTGCTATAGATAATGATTTCTGATATAGGGATAATGCTTCAAATTTGGGAGAAGAGAGACCCTAGAGGGATGAAGCGCAAAGCTGAACTATGTATGTTTTTGTAACTGAATAATCACGATATTATTATAGTAGTATTTAGTTAAGTACCTCTTTGTTCTTAACGGCACATAAATTAATCCGTTTCAACCATCAGCAATGCTGTTAACCTATCTTTATGGTCTTACAGAAAGAAAGAAAGAAAGAAAGGAAGGAAGAGAGAGAGAGAGGGATGGGGATGGAGCAGAAGAGTTTCGCAACTCGTTGAGTTAAGAACGTAATCTCAGTAGTAAAATGTTTCAAAAATATCTAAGTAAATACGGTCTGGCTTCCCATAAGAAATATAGTTAAGAAAACACACGCGAACACGTTTCAATTAAGGAAGATTATCTACTTTGCTAGAAGAGAAAAAAATTCCCTCTAGGGATGTCTGAAGTTAAAAAAACAACAACAACAAACGGGTCGGGCAGGGGGGCACATAAGGGAAATAACTCCAATACACTATGCCAAATCAAATTTTGGGGGAATTAAAAACAGTTCAGTTCAGTTAAAGCCAACTAGTTGCTATCCTTATTCTTAAATAACAAGCGACTACTAATAAACGCTTTGTCATTCACTTACTGCTATCATATTAGTAAACACATTGACATGTACGGAGCAAGTGAGCGCAACATATGCATTGTCGGTATGTGTAGGCTCTCGTTTCTTGTCTTGTGCTGTCTTGTACATGTGTATGTGTGCAGTTTTATTGACAGTAAGATAGAATGAAAGAAGTAGAGAAACAAAAGACGAGAACAATAAAGTAGAGACTATAGAGAAAACTGAACGATTCTCTTCTGCTACCTCTCCATCTCGTTTACGTTTCCTTGTCCTCTTACTGATGTTGTTGCTGTACTTGCTTAGCCGCAGGGCATCTCTAATCAAGCAGAGCTATGGCCAGATGCTTTTTCCAGCCATGGACATCCTGTTTCTCGCCTTCTTTTCCTGATTCAGTCTATCTAGGAACACATCCAGTGTGCATTTGTATGAATATATGTTTTAACAGTAGGGTATGATTTGGGGGATATATTTGGCTGCTGCTTCTAGCATGCTGGTGACCACGTGAAGGATCATTCTCTTGTGACAGTTGTTGCTGTTACTGCTGTTGCTAGAGCTGTATTTCGATTAGCGCAACTTAAGTGCGCTTTTCTCCTCCTATCGCAAAGCTTTGCAAATACAATTTTCTTGCATGCAGATGTTTTTATGCGTTTCTTTACTTCTCATTCTACAATTGTGTTGTCATACTTATAGCTTGTCACTGACGCACGTGTCTCGGAATTTGTTTTTCTAACACTGTCTAAAATCCTATCTATCTATCTATCTATCTATCTATCTATCTATCTATCTATCTATCGATCGATCTTTCAACCAATCTGTGTGTGTGTGTGTGTGCGCGCGCTTGCGTGCGTGTATGCGTGTATGCGTGTATGCGTGTAGCGTGTATACCAGGCAAATAGGCCGAGTGGTTTCAGAGTAGGAATCCGTTCCGACTTTGCGTTCTGAGTTCGAATATCGTCGAAGTCGTCTTTGCTGCCCAACGTTCGAAATCGATAATTAGAATAATCAGTCACGTACTTGAGTTGATTTCTTTCTTTCTGTGTCTAGTAAAAGGAATTACTATGATCAAACCGGTAGAGGGGTGGGCTTATTACTCCGCCAGAGTATTACAAGAGACTTACCGTATATTACGGTGGTAATATATATATATATATATATATATATATATATATATATATATATATATATATATATAATAATGATAATACAAATAATATGTGAATATACACATACTTAGGCGCAGGAGTGGCTGAGTGGTAAGTAGCTTGCTTACCAACCACATGATTCCGGGTTCAGTCCCACTGCGTGGCACCTTGGGCAAGTGTCTTCTACTATAGCTTCGGGCCGACCAAAGCCTTGTGAGTGGATTTGGTAGACGGAAACTGAAAGAAGCCCGTCGTATATAAGTATATATATGTATGTATGTGTGTGTATATGTTTGTGTGTCTGTGTTTGTCCCCCCAGCATCGCTTGACAACCGATGGTGGTGTATTTACGTCCCCGTAACTTAGCGGTTCGGCAAAAAGAAACCGATAGAATAAGTACTAGGCTTCCAAAGAATAAGTCCTGGGGTCGATTTGCTCGACTAAAAGGCGATGTTCCAGCATGGTCGCAATCAGATGACTGAAACAAGTAAAAGAGTAAAAGAGTAAAAGAGAATATGTTATGATATATTAAACACATTATAATATAGGTGGCTATAGCAATTAAAACCAAAGAGGTAAAATTCAAACCAAAAGGGCAAAAAGCCTGCACCCTTATACACACACACACACACACACACACACTCACACACATTTATATAACGTATACAATGATGATAAACATCTCCAGTAAATGTAGGGACGTAATGCATTTGGAATGGTAATTCCAATGTATCAAATATAAAGAATATAACTACATCACCTACTACATTGAATACTTATATCACATAGCTAGATACCGTTGTCTAGTTTGTCGATAAGATAGCATTTTTTTTTATAAACTGGTAGCCAAATGACTCAGTGTGCGTATCACCTCTACACCCACCGTATATTATGTCGCTGTGGCTGATAAAAGAAATTATCATTTTTGTCGTTGTTTTTATTTAAGACGGTCAACTGACAGAATCGTTCGCAACCCGAACGAAATTATTAGCCTGTCACTGCTTTCTATGTTTACTATGATTTGCCCGTCACTACGTTCTGAGTTCAAATTCCTCCGAGCTCGACTTTGCCTTTCATCCTTTCGATAACATAAGTACCAGTTAAGTACTGGGGTCGAAACTGATGCCCTTGTGCCAAAATTTGAAATCATTACTATTATTAATATTAAGGCGCTTAGCGGCATTTCACCTGTCTCAACGTTCTGAGTTCAAATTCCGCCGAGGTCAAATTTCAACCTTTCAACCTTTCGGAGTCCATAAATTAAGTACCAGTGAAACACTGGGTCGATATAATCGACTAACCCCCTCCTCCAAATTCCAGGCCTTGTGCCTATTGTAGAAAGGGTTATCATTATTATTATTCCATTACTTTTGGCTTACGTTCCAAGTTCGAATGCTGCAGGAGCCGACAGTCGACTTTGCCCTTTATTCTTTCGGGGTCGATGAAATAAATGCCAGTCAAGTACTGTGTGCGTGTGTCTATGTGTTTACAAACGCACACATGCACACACACACATACATACATACATACATACATACGTATGTGTGTGTGTGTGTTAGCAGAAAGATCCCTCCCTAATAACAAAAGAGAATATTAAGTGACAGATTAACATGAGAGCTGCATGCAGCCCCCCATTAAAATTTCATATCGATGAAAACTGAGTCTTGAAGAAAGATAGAAAAGCGAAAACTGAGCGGATGTAAATGAATTTGTAATGTATAATTTGTTCTTCGTAGCAACAAGCAGCATCGAGTGAGAATGAAAAAAAGAAAAGAAGAACGAAAAAAGAAAGAAAAGAAAGAGAAAAGGAAGAAAAACAGGGTCAAAGTTGTGAAGTAGTTAGCTTAGACTAAATTTGTAGCAGTGTTGTTAGCAGCATTGCTGATAGTTGATATAGATTAATTTAACGCATATTAGCGACAGATAGAAAACAGACGGGTAGAAAACTCTAAGATATAGAGAAATAGCGATAAATAGATAGATAGATAGATAGATAGATAGATAGATAGATAGATAGATAGATAGGGGTGGAGTTTGATAGGGTGGTGAGGAGACTGCAAGAACCTGTTAGTAACAGCCATCCGAGTGAATTAATCCTTGACGGATGTTGTGATAAATGGATTGAGAAATGGTTGGTGTTGAATACCAGGTCAGTCCTAATTGATCAGAAGTATTACCAAAGGTGTTCCAAATATGACGATTCCTGCTTCTATCTATCTATCTATCTATCTATCTATCTATCTATCTATCTATGTGCAGGTGTGGTTCTGTGGTAAGAAGTTTGCTTACCAACTACACGGCTCCACATTTACCCCCACTACGAGGCACCTTGGGCAAGTATCTTCTATTATAGTTACGGGCCGGGCAAAGCCTTGTGAGTGAATTTGTGGATTTAGTAGACAGAAACTGTAAAAAGCACGTCGTACATACATACATACATACATACATACATACATATATATATATATATATATATATATATATATATATATATATATATATATATATATATAGTGTGCGTGTGTCTTTTTGTGTCTGTGTTTGTCCTCCTACCATCGCTTGACAACCGGTGTTGTGTTTATGGTACCGTAAATTATCGACTCGGCAAAAGAGAATAATAAAATATGTACTAGGCTTTAGATAAACATAATTACTGGGGGGCGATTAATTCGACTAAAAAAATCTTCCAGGTGGTGCCCGACCATGGTTGCAATCTAATGACTGAAACAAGTTATAGATAAAGGATACACACACACACACACACACACATACATGCATATATAAATACATATGTACACACGCGCACACACGCTCATGTTCTAGTGGCTAGTTTGTTGCACGCAAAATCGTGGTTTCATTTCCCAGAGAAAAGGTGTATTTTGTATTCGAGAGAGGTGTTTTGCTGTAGTCCACTCAACTACCAGCAGGTAAACCTGCATCGAACTGATGCTCCGTTTAGGGGGAACGTTAGCCTGCCTGCCTAACCAGCGGCATGGCATTATTCGAAAGCTCCAGCAATGCGTGAAAGCGTATTGTAACCAGCGATGTATGACTACATCTCACAGTCAATGGTGTATATATATATAATACAAATAATATGTGAGTATATGCATATATACGTACAACCAATCACTGACGTCTATTCAGCTGAATACAGTTAGTGCCGTTCGGTGTCAAGTGTGTTATTCCCTGTTTAATTATATCATCATGCCCTAGTAAGGGTTTAGGGTTTTAGGGTTAGGGTTCGGGTTTTAGGGTTAGGGTTTTAGGGTTACGGTTGGGGTTAGGGTTAGGGTTATGGTTATGAGTTATAGAGTTAGGGTTAAGGTTATGGCAAAAATAACCATACCCCTAACCGTAATCCTAAAATCAACCCTAACTCTAAAACCCGAACCTAACCCTAAAACCCTAAAGCTAAAACTAGTACAAACGCACGAACGATGTCATAAATAACAGTGACAAACAAAATATATACCGCTGATAGTTGTTGTTGACAATGGATAGTTTTTGTTGACAAACAACGGCACTAATTTTATTCAAGGGAAAAAATCCCGTAACACCGTTGTTTACATTCCACGGCGTAATTGTTTTCACCTCAATAGATGTCAGTGATTGGTTGAAATTACCGAAATACGACAATTGTTTTACGTGAAATAACTTCGAATACAACATTTTTTATCTGTTCTATAACACAAGATATACATGTATTCGAAGTTTGAAAGTGTTTCGGTACCAAAAACACTACATAAAACATTAATGAAAAATGTTGCCCGTCAAACCAAAAAGATCCTGTAAAACGCTTTTCAGTATGCTCATAAAAAGCTTCTATGCTATTTGTTCCGGCTACTGCTTATTATTTCCATCTTCCAGAATAGATTTATGGGTTGATTTTTAGTCTGATGACGCTATAGCATAGTATAAATATAGTAATAACGAGAACATTTGGAAGGAAATTCATAAATCCTTTAATGCATTACTACATACCTACTTACGTTTCCACAAAGCATAACAAAAAAAAAACATGTGCTTTGTGGAAACATACGTAGAAATACATTAAAGTAGTTACGGATTTCCATTTTTGTGTGTGTGGCTAAAAAGACAGACTAAATAGTGTGTGTGACTAAAGGGACAGCCTAAACTGTCCGTTCTTTTTAAGAGGGCAGGGTGTTATCTTAGCGAATATTTGTATTTGTAGTGCGAACTCGTAGAGATTCCTTCGTCGCTGGTAAAACTCCAGATCAAACCTAGTTGAGCTAACCCGACTAAAAGTGGCATTTCAACTATCAGCAATGCTTTTGTTTTTTTTTGTTTTTATTCGTAATGAATCTAAGCTTATAATCCAATGTGTACTGTTTTTAAGAAATTAGAATACTTTTGAAGGGATATTTAGCTGCTATTTCTTGTAAGTTGCGCGATCACAAACATTTTACCTCGTTGGGGATATATGTGTTTGGGATGCAAGTAGCACAGTGGAAAGAAAGATGACAGAGAATTGAATAATTGTAAGAGCGTTGGGTAGAATTCATTGCCGTATTCATTTCCGCTGTCTCTTTGCTCCAAGTTCAAATCTTGCTGTGATCAACTTTGCCTTTCATTGTTCATTTACTAGGATCTAATACCAACCTCACCTCTCTCTTTCGGTCTTGGTTTTACACGCAATTCAAAGGTCCAACCTTATCACATTACCTTAATGCTGACTCGGGTATTTTAAGGCTGTATATGTTTATTTCACGATTGGGAATTTTATTTATCGAATAACTGAATGCTCAACATTGAGATCGACGGGTTAACCACCATATAATATACACACACACACTCACATGTACGCGCACACACACAGATTCACACACGTACACACATACATTCACACACACGCATTCACACACACACACACACACACACACACATACACACATACACACACACACACACACAAACACATACACACACACAAACACACACACACACACACACACACACACACACACACACACACACACACACACACACACACACACACACACACACACACACACACACACAATGGCCTGTTCACCAGATTTCGTTTCACTCACAATGTATTGGTCAATCCAACAGCCACGTCACGAACGACAAGTAATGGCCTCTAGAATTTCTGTTGCTGTTCCCTCCCTTTCTTTTGTGGTGATATGGGGTTGTGCCTGACTATATATATGTGTGACAGGACCTGAAAATGTTGCTGTTCCCTCCCTTTCTTTTGTGGTGATATGAGGTTGTGCCTGACTATATATGTGTGACAGGACCTGAAAATGTTGGAATTTTGCAGCAGCGCAGTATGATACGCTTCTGACGAGGGTTCTTTCAATTTAGGTATTTGTTTGTTGCTGTTTGTTTCATTTTATAAATTCCTGTAGTTTATTCTGTCTATTTGTTGAGCAACCAATCATCGTGTACAGTGTGCTGATATATATTGTGTGTAATATGTTTTGGGGGAATGTTGGTAGGCCAGGCGAGACTGTCATAATACGTGTTGCATATGTAACGTTTCGGATATAATATTTCGTTTGTACTCTAAAGTTGCTTGTTTTTGATGACCGAATGTGGTTCTTATGAATACCTTCCACTTTCCCATTCTCTCTCTCTCTCCCTCTCTCTCTCCCTCTCCCTCTCTCTCCCTCTCTCTCCCTCTCTCTCTCTGCCTCAGTATATATATATATATATATATATATATATATATATATATATATATATATATATATATATAGATAGATAGATAAATATATATATATATATATATAAGGGTCCTTATATCAGGATAATACTTAGAGATAAAAGAATTTTGAGTGATAAAGTATGTTAGGAAAGTATGTCAGGAAAGACGTAAATAAATATATGGAAATAGTCACCGGGGAGCAATGTTGACGTAATAAGATATTTTCATGTTTACTGAAAAATAACTATAAGCAGATAATGTTAATATAGCTGAGCAAGTGTATTCCCCTAGGATGTCGCTGTAAACGACAGTAAGTTCATTCATTCAATCGTAATCTTTCTATATTTTAATTGTTCTTTATAAACAGAGAAAGAGAGAGAGAGAGAGAGAGAGAGAGAGAGAGAGGGAGAGAGAAAGAGAGATAGAGAGAGAGAAAGAGAGAGAGACAGACAGACAGAGAGAGGGAGAGAGAGAGAGAGCAAAACAAGAACAAAAATAAAATAAAACAAAATACAATAAAACAGGGAAAGGTACATTCTTCTAAAAGATGCATTGTTGTTGACGAGAAGCGTTCGAGAACTTCAACGTAATTAGGAGCAAATTTCTCTTGCAGGTTCACTCATAGAACCGGACAACCAATTAAGATGAACCAACAAGGAAAACTCAACGCGATTACTCGACTAGCTAGAACTAGCTAGCTGCTAAATCTCCCCCAAATCACACTGTACCGTCTTAAAAAGGAAAGGACATACAGACACACATGCACACATATACGAGGTGGCCACGGTTTGAACGTTTTCGTTGAACTGTCTACTCGATCAGGGCTAACAACAGCTCGTGACATCACTTGAATTGGAATTGTTCATTGAAATATTAAACATTGTTAGTTATTGGGCAATAATTTTTGTATTCTGTGTAGATTGTTATTTATTGTGCAAAAAGAATGAACTCAGTGACATAGCTTCAATATTCATTTGACGATAATTTTATTAATTCAAGCCATTTGTACCATTTCAGACATTATGATGAACAAAATAAATCTTCATTATTTTCCCATTAAAATATAAAACGTTCTAGGCTGGTTAGACAGAAACAATAGTGTGAGAGTCGTGATGTACTGGAGTTTATGTTGATAAATTATCAGAAGCTCAAACTGAAAAGTGAATCCAAGTAGACTTGTAGGCACTGGCGCTGGATTTTAAAGGGGCTAGATGCAGACGGCGGCTCCCTTAGGAAACAGTTACCTGTTTTTATAACTCATTCTAATTATTTCTGGTGTGTTACTTGCAAGTATATCATGTACACAACATGAATATGTATATATTAATATATACATGTGTGTGTGTGCGTGTGTGCGCTCGCGTGCGTTTTCACAACCTTCTTGAGAGTATTATCAGTTGAAATCTGGTCTATTTGTCACATCTGGCTTGGACTTATTAGTAGCTTTGCATACCCCGTGCTTGATTGAATAAGTTATTCAGCTGATAAGTCGCGGTTTCACTTCTCATTGCTGAAAAAGTACGCACACTTATGCTAAAACGACGAATTAGCATCGCTTTTAAAACGATGGATGAATAACGCTCCGTGATGTTGTATTAACTACTGCTCAGGTCTGCCTTTCGTAGTTTCGTGTAACAACAGTATCAATCTTGGGCAGTGAATGGCTGATGTGTTGATGTGTTGGACTAGATATCGGCGGTACTTGCGTTGGCTTTCTGCTTTCTAAAGGTAACGCCTGTAATGACACTAGCTCCAAGCCTTATCGGTCTTTCAGAAACGTTTTTCAGTTTTTCGTTTGAACAATCTTGTTACAAAGAGAAGAAAATTATATGCACAGAAAACTCATAGACTTCTACAGAAAAGTAAATCAAATAAATAAACTTAGGTTTGTGCATATAATTGCAGATATTAGCCAACAGTCAACAACGGAGCTCCTTGAATAGAATAGAGTAGAAACTACGAAACTACTGTCATTTGACTTACGTGAAAAAAAGCAAGCAGGTCAACAAGCGTGAGGTTTGACTGTGTCGCACTAAATAAACTGATAAATGAGGAAGTTTCACTTTTTACAATGATAATCAAAATCCTACCCGTGCCAGTTGAACAAAAGCACAGAATCATTTTGCATTTTTATGTCTTTATGACTTGAAAATGTCAAAAGACGATTTCATTATTTCTTTTAGAAGCTTAATAGTCATTGTACATTTGTCTTATATTAATTATAATAGCACCTATCACAGCTGCTCGTATTGTCATTCTCTCGATAATCACCATCATTATCATCACCTTCGTTATTATTATTATTATTATTATTATTATTGTTCAGTAGTTTTATTTTTATAACGTGCTTTCACTTCACTACCGAGCGCAGCTCTGTGCGCCTTGGGTATGTGCTGTGGTTTGCTGTGGTGCTCTTATGTTTACTGTATTGAAAGTGTTTTGCGTAGAATGTGTGCAGTATCCAGTAGTGCAATTTTCTGTATGTTATATATACTTGTAAGTCCTGGTGTTTTTGTTATGTACATGTCTGAATATTTTTTTATTATACCTAAGGCACCTACTATGATGGGAATTGTTTCTGTTTCTAGAGTCCACATTCGAGTTATCTCTATTTCCAGGTCTTTGTATTTTGAAAGTTTTTCCATTTCTTTTAGAGAAACGTTGTCATCTGCTGGTATTGATACATCAATTAGAAAGCATTTTTTTTCTTCATGATCTTTGACAACTATACCTGGTCTATTTGCCTTAATTTCTCTATCTGTGTGTATTGGCATATCCCAGAGTATGGTTGCTTTCTCGTTTTCTGTGACCTTTTCTGGCGTGTGTTTATACCATCTTTTTTCTATTGTTATTCCATAGTGTTGGCTATTATTATTATTATTATTATTATTATTATTATTATTATTATTATTATTGTTATTATTATTATTATTATTATTCTTTCGCTAGTGCATGCTAATTTAGCCGGTATTTTATCTTGAGGTTTGGCGACATTATTTTTATTATTATCAGTATAATAATAATAATAATAATAATAATAATAATAATAATAATAATAATAATAATGATGATGATGAGGAGGATGATGATGATGATAATGATAATAATGATGATGATGATTATAATAATAATAATAATAATAATAATAATAATAATAATGCTTTCTAATTGATGTATCAATACCAGCAGATAACAACGTTTCTCTAAAAGAAATGGAAAAACTTCCAAAATACAAAGACCTGGAAATAGAGATAACTCGAATGTGGAATCTAAAAACAGAAACAATTCCTATCATAGTAGGTGCCTTAGGTATAATAAAAAAATATTCAGACAAATACATAACAAAAACACCAGGACTTACAAATATATATAACATACAGAAAATTGCACTACTGGATACTGCACACATTCTACGCAAAACACTTTCAATACAGTAAACATAAGAGCACCACAGCAAACCACAGCACATACCCAAGGCGCACAGAGCTGCGCTCGGTAGTGAAGTGAAAGCACGTTATAAAAATAAAACTACTGAACAATAATAATAATGATGATGATAATAATAATGATAATAATAATAATAATAACAACAACAACAACAACAACAATAATAATAATAATAATAATAATAATAATAATTATTATTATTATTATTAAGGCGTCTAGTTTCCCGTTTGCTCTGCTTTCGTCTAAATTTTTGACCTTGTTGGCTTGTTGTGTTTTGTCTGTTCAACCCTTGATATATATATATATATATATATATATATATATGTGTGTGTGTGTGTGTGTGTGTGTGTGTGTGTGTGTGTGTGTGTGTGTGTGTGTGTGTGTTGTGTGTCTGTGTTTGTCCCCCAAACATCGCTTGACAACCGATGCTGGTGTGTTTACGTCCCCGTCACCTTGCAGTTAGACATGAGAGACCGATATAATAAGTACGAGGCTTACAAAGAATAAGTCCTGGAGTCGATTTCCTCGACTAAAGGCGGTGTTCCAGCATGGCCACAAACGTACGAGGAGAAATATAAAACTTTTCTTCTAATCGGTCCGAAAAATACCTGACGAGTATAAGGTGCATTACGCCAGAGCATTGCAAATGAGGTTTCTGTATAGTAAAGATGGATGTAATCTTCATAACTCAGATACAAATATGTACACAATTGTCGAATGTGTGTCTGATTCTCTGCATCGTAGTATTGACTCTCATGGTTATATTTGAGGAAGGATTTTGACTTCAGGCCTCGTTTCAGATATATATATATATATATATATATATATACAGAGTAAATTAAAAATTTTCAATGTTTCCCTTCAAACATAAATAATATTCCCCAGTTTTGTCACGTATGGGTGTTTTCTTGCCAACATCTTAGAATGACATTTTGCAATCCCATTTTCGATTCAGTTTTTAATTTTTTGTAATAGTTCCTGTCATTGATTCTCCATCCTCTCCCCAGGAATCTCTTACTTCAATTTTTGTTTTATAATTATTCGTGTGAACAGAGAAAGCACTTTTGTAGGTATTTGTTATAAATTTATTTTATTGTTTCCTGAATTTGTTTTTACTGTAGTAAAATATTTGCTATAGCGAATATTTAAAAAATAATATTCTAGTTTCAGAATACCATTATTAAGTTAATACAATCATCTGTGCTGTATTTTGATTAATGTACTCGAAATGGGTGCCTATTATAATAACAAAAACACACAATTCTCAATGCCATAATCCTGAATGCTGAAACCCCGAAAGATTACAATCCTCATTTGTTGAAATCCTTACATTAAGTTTTTTATTATCATTATTTTTTCATTTCAAATCGATTTAATATGCTTCTCAAGTAAATCCCTTTTTTAAAACAGCAAATAAATGTTCTTTAAGAAATCATATTATTATTTATTTATTTATTTTTCCTGAATTATGTTTTGGAAACTGATCTTTCGGGATTCCAACATTTGGGATTATGGCGTTCAAGAGTGTGTCTGTTACAATTATGAACCAAAAGCTGTTAGACATGCAACTATTTTATTGATTTACTATTTAGACTTGCTGCTTCATTTAGCCTCCTGTTGTGAATATTATAATTATAATTTATTACTTGAATAGCTAGAGATTTGATCTCTATTACCATAACTGCAGCATTTAGAGTAGTTTGAAATATCAATCTTACGCTTCTATTCATAATAGTTCCTTTCTTTTGTTTTCCCCCTTTCATTTGTATTCGTTGTTCTCTGTTTAGTTAATCAATTCTAAGTATTTGTAATCCTGTGTTCGGTCTAATTCGCTTATGTAACATGATATCAATATTCTTTACTTATTCTCCTCCATGTTGCTTTGATACATTTTAGATAAATCTATGCACTATATGTGACAGTGTTTCTAGTTCCCTGTGATATGCGTCATACACTTAGAAGTTATCCGTTTACAAGTACATGCTATTGCATCTAGTCTGGATTAGTATGTTCGTTAAAGTGTTAATACGAACCAGAAAAGAAATGGCGATATTGGGAAGGAGAAAAAAGATTCCCCTTTGAATATTGTCATTTTATAATCTCTTATTATGGGCTGATCTGTATAATAGTTTACTATTTATTAATAACATGTTTCATGTACCTGCCTAATATTAGTGTCACCGTACTGTTGGCTAACGCTTCGAAAATCTGAGGGTTGGGAATCTGTCAAAAGCTTTCTGATAATCAGACTATGCGATGTTCAAACATGTTTTTATTCCAGTCTTCGAGTATGGGTTTGGTGTATCACTAAAGGAATTTCACAAGCATATTGGTATTTATGGTATCGCTTCTTAAGGAAGGCAATTTATGTGTTAGTGTTTGTAAGTGTTGGGGATTGTTGTTATTAGGATGTATTAGGACTGAAGATAATATTCCCTTCTGTAACTCATTCATTATTTTTGTTTCTTTCAACAAGTCTGTGAATATGTTAAATATTTTACACTATTTGGAACATTTTCAGTTCTTAGATCATACTAGTTATTAACTTTTTTTCAGCGCCTGTAATACTTTGTGTTTTTATTGCCTCACACCACTGTTCAGATATTGCACTTGCTGTGTTGAGCATATCGTCTGTGTCAATCCATTGGTTTTCTATACTTCAGTCGAGAACTCTTCCGATACTTTTGTAAGCAATTGATTGGATCTGATTGTGCTTTGAATAAATTCTTGCTAAAACTCTTTTGGATTAGGGTCAATCTGTCTGTTTGGTTCAAATAATCGTTTTCGCTTTTCAGAGTGATAGTCTTTGATATTTAGTGGAAGTTCTTTGATTTTGGATAATTCTGCTTTCCTCTTTTTTTGTTGTTGTTACCTATAAGTCTTGATTTTAACTTTTATTTTGTTCCCTATCCTATTTGCAATTTTGCAATAAGAATCGAAATATTTCAATAAGGAATGAAAGATGTATTCTCTTATTTTCTATCATTCTACGTACGTGTGCTTTTAGCTTAGTTTGATTGGATTTAGATGTTGATAGTCGACACATGAAGTTCAGAGAGACGCAGGTACAGTAAATGTGTTTAAGTGTCGTAAGCTAGAGTTTGTATCGGTTAACCAGCCTGTTAGAGAATATGACATTACACTAATGGTATAAATGTGCAAATCGATGCCAACATGGAGAGTGGATGGTCCTGTTGAGAATGGTCTTAGTTGTAGCATCTTTAATCATAGGTTTGCTCAAACAGTACTGTCATAGGGCTATGAACAATAAGAACACGTTGATAACAACAGCAGAAAGAATGAAAGAAGCAAAATTTGAAATAGCAACATCAACACTACCACAACTACCACTGACCTACCACTAACAGTTCGAACCAGTGAGGGAAAGTCAGCACATCGGATAGACTAGCTAGAGTTATCAGTTAAATTACCACAAATCACACTCCCGGCTTAAAATCTACATGTCAGTTCGTAAGTTTTGAGAAATGAAAACCAAGCCATGGCGGCTAGAAAACTGAAACTTCGAAGTTACAGTCAAACGTTTCTTTGTAAAAATAAATAAATATGGTACTCTATTGAAAAGTATTTGTAGATTCCTCACTTTAATGCTCAATTTTATCTATCTATCTATTTATCTATCTATCTATCTATCTATCTATCTATCTATCTATCTATCTATCTATCTATCTATCTATCTACCTTTCTCTCTCTCTCTCGCTAGGTATATATATATAATATATATATATATATATATATATATATGTGTGTGTGTGTGTGTGTGTGTGTGTGTGTGTGTGTGTGTGTGTGTGTGTGTGTGTGAAGTAGTGCATCTTGGAAAACATGCGTGCAATGTACAAAGTTAATATACGCGATGTATGAAAGTGCTATCATTATTTGAAGTGCCTATCTCTATATCCTGAAAGGCGGCTATGTCTATCTTTAAACGTAACCTGTCAATATGTTCACTAAAGTGGCTTTGTATAATTCCAGTTATACCGATTATGATATTGAATGAACAACACGTTTCTTAACAGCCATACTGTCATTAATTCAATGGTTAAGTTCATGTAATTTCTAAGTGATTCAACTGGCTGCTACACAAAATTATAGTAATTCACTATTGTGCCGTCGATTATTAACACAGTATTGTCATTTTGCTATCTTTATTATGGAAAACAATGTCAAGCTTATTTTATGCTGTTTCGTAGAATTTTCCTCGTATCAGCCAAATCACTTCTCATTCGTATTCCTAGAGCTTTCGCACACACCATGTCTTACTTTCGTTTATAGAATACAAAATTGTCCAGCTCTATGGGGCTTCCAAATCATCCGTTCTTCTTGCCTGCCAACTTCAATTAACATTATGTTAATTATTGAGAATAGAGTATGGAATGGCAGAAATATTAAGAGCCACGAACAGCACACGTTTTCACTTTAGGAATTTTATTTTATATAACCGTTACATATGTATCCATAGACTTAGATATATACATATATATGTATGCATGTGTGTGTGTGTGTGTGTGTGTGAGTTTGTGTGTGTGTGAGTGTGTGTATGTGTGTGTGTGCGTATGTGGTAGATGTATTTATGTATTTATATATACATACACACATATATGTATGGATGTATCTATGTATTTACATATACGTATACACATACACACACATATATACAGGAGAAATTAAAATAAACACGTGTTTATATCATTTGTTCCTTACGTACGTTTCTACATTGTGGTCATTTGGAACCTCTGTATTGGAGGTTCCAAGTTTAATTGGATACATAATCACAACAGATCATAAAAACTTTTCCTAACGTATCGCAATAAAGTATTTCCTTGATGATCTCTTGTGGTTAAGCATCCAACGCAGAGGTTCCAAACAACCACAATTGGGAAATGTACGCAGGGACCAAATGATATAAACTTGTGCTTATCATAATTCCTCCAACATTCGGTTTTGTATATCATTATCAGTAATAGTGCTAAGTATAGCAGTAACCGAACCATCATACTGAAAGCAGATCAGATAAAGATAGTCTACATGGAGCGCTAAACTCAAAGTAGCATCGCACATCCACCCGTACACACACACACACTACATATATATCATATATATATATATATATATATATATATATATATATATATATATATATATATATATATATGTCACAATATATGGAATCAAATAATCCAGTAGTACTCATAAAAAAGCTCCTTCATGCATCCTTCTACAAAACATATAGGATATATAGTACAATATATATATCCTTTACCATATCATGAGATATGGTAAAGGAAAAACTTAAATCAAGATGTTTGCTGACAATTATGGGGGCCGGCCACTAGCAGACCATTG
>NC_142931.1:56225795-56235795 GCF_046866305.1 Octopus bimaculoides | reverse complement strand
TATCCCAGTCCCGGTAGATAAACACCACATTTTTTATTTTACTTCTTCCTTTATCTTTTTCTCCTCCTGTCATTGTGTCATCTCTATTCCAGTATTCTGTCATAATCATATACACGTATATGCACTTATGCGTGTGCTTGTATACATACATACATAGATACATATATACACATTGATATATATATATACACATATATGCATTTATACATACATAATCATATATACATAATACCCCCCCCCCAATATATATATATATATATATATATTTATATATATATAAAAACATACAGACATTTATACGTACATGTATTTGCATTCCACGATACAAATATATGCATATGTGTACGGCGTGAGTGAGAGTGAGTGTGTGCGTGTGTCCGGGTGTGTCCGTGCATGTGTGTGTGTTTCTGTGCGTGTGTGTATAAGAACGTTTTGCTCTAAAAGCTTTGCACCATTGTGTCTGAGAAACGCCATGTAGCGAACCAAAATTTGACCTAGTTTCTTGAGAAAAACAACTTGGAACATTTTTTATTAGTTTGTTTTTGTTATTTTTCTCACCTTTGTTATATATTTTCCTAGTTTTGTACACGTGCTTCTGAAAATATCAATGAAATCCTAAGAATGGTTACAAAAAAGTAGATAAATGAATAAGTAAGATAATTTTTCTTTAATCTCGATACTGCCTTAAACTTTTTTCCTGTATCTCTTGGTTTTAATTATTCATCATGTAAAAGAATATATCTGTTCTTTGTCATTATATATATATATATATATATATATATATATATATATATATATATATATATATATATATATATATACATGCACAAACACAGATACACGCACACACGCACACACACATTTATGAATACATGCTTATGCATTTGTATCATTCCCTCTGCCTGTTTCTTTCTCTCTTCCCCTCTCTCTCACCTCTGTTCCCTCTCTTTTGTCTCTCTCTCCCACTCTCTCTATATATGTACACACACACACACACACACACACACACACATATATATATACATACATATATATATATATACACACACACACATATATATATATATATATATATATATATATATATATATATATATATATATACATATATATCTAGGTCTGGTTCTGACTGTGCTTCACTAATACGGGTAAGGCAAATATAAAGAACGTAAATTTAGTAGGCAGTTATTACACAGTCAACCATCTTTCTCCAAAAGAAAACCTTTTAAAGTCATCTACATCAATCACCAACAATATGAAGATCACTCATAAGCCTTTTAAACATACTGTATCACTATAGGAATGCTGGAACATGTGCACTGAAGCAGGTATGAAACTTTGGCTCAATTTTGTGAAGTTGAAGCATTTTCAACAAACCATTACACGCCAGGTAATCTAACACATAGGGAAGCTGAATGAGTACAGCAATGACTGTAACATCAGCTGGAAGACATTAGATCGAAGTGGGTTACATAGAAACAAGACCAAGCGTTGTCATCTCTGTACAGGTGAAAAGTGCATAACTTCATGAACTTGGATATTTAAACAAAAGAAGTTTATTTTGCATAGTGCCCTCACTCTGACAAGCAGTAGAAATCGGTGGAAATCCCACCCATATGACACTATTCCATAGTGTTGCAAACATTAATCAACGTCAGTACTCACAATAGACTCACACTCCACGTTATGTTTTGAAAAATTGTCATTCTTATATAGGCAAAAATGTGCCTGTATTCATAGACCTCAAAGAATTGTTTAAACACAAAAGCAGATTGTTTTATAAAGTGCCCTCACTTTGACAAGTACATTCTCAGTAGGTGGCAATTCCACCCAAACTGGTCTGTTTGATAGTGTTGCGAACATTACTCACCTTCCCTACGTTCCCGCTTCCACTTATTTCTTGATGCGTTTCTTCTCATATTCCGCATTGATATCCACGTACTTATTACTATGACATACACGATTTAAAAAGAAATATGTATTCGCCTTGACATATCACACTGATTCGTTCGGTCTTCATATTTCTTTTGACATATCGGTTACACACGCATGCATTTTGTGAATATATGAACAGTAAGCATTTTTTGTTTGTCAGTTACCTTCCCTGATTCTATTTTTAATATCTTTCACTGTTTTCAGTGGAATCATTGCTTTAGCAATTCTAATCTTCACCAGCATAGTCGGCGTTTCTAATAGTCCCCATGAAGAATATTGCGACTATTATAATGATGATAATGATGTGATCATCATCATCATCATTGGGTTGTCGTCATTGTTGTCAACGTGGCTGACATAAACATTGTGTCACATCTGATTAAAAACACATCACACATTATATCTGTATGTTGTCCCATATGCTGCTCGACAAGCTGACGAAAGATTCTCTATGTATCCATACCTGGAATACTTTAATCAAATTGTTCTTGATCCGCGATGACACGAAGCTAAACAGTATGTGTGTATATGTGTGTGTGTGTATATATATTCACACATTACACACACACACACACACACACACACACACACACACACACACACACACACACACACAAACACACACACACACCTATATACATAAGCAGTCGTGACTGTGTGGTAAGTAGCTTGTTTCCCAACCACACACTTTGGGGTTCAGTCCCGCTGCGCAGCATCTTGGACCAGTGTCTTCTGCTATAGCCTCAGGCCGACCAAAGCCTCGTGATTTGATTTAGTAGACAGAAACTGAAAGAAACCCGTCGTATATATATATATATATATATATATATATATATATATATATATATGCGAGTAAAAATAAATACAAAAAAGGTGTTTTTTTTGTATGATTGTGTATAGAGGAATATATTATTTTGTTTAAAAGAGTTCCAACACTGTCTGTTTTTTATGTTTTATTTATATTCCTGCAGAACCAATGCGGGGTATAGAATATGGAATATACAATATATAATATAATATACAATATATAATATAAAATAAAATAAAATAAAATAAAAATGGATGGCACCATGAAATAAAGTATTGAATGTAGATGAAATATTGAGTGTTCAATATAAAGGATCAAATATATAAATATAAATATATAAAGGCGACTCGAGTTTCAGGGCTATTTCCCTTCGTCATGGCCGGTATGACAGACTTTAAAGTATATGGTTGGTTTTCTCGGAGATGAATCAAAAGTACAGATCGGTCAATTATTCTTTCACTTTACTGAGAATTATTTCCTGATTCTCCTCTCCTTTTCTGATAATATTACTGAGCTGTTATGCTGCCTCAGTGCAGTTTGGAATGAAAAAGTGATAAAAGTTTATAAAATCGGTAAATACTCTCAACTTATGCAATAATTAGGGTGTCAAGAGTTCCGGATTTGTTATTCTCCACAAGCTCATTGATAATCTCTTTATTAAGGACATGGCCAAGGAGCGGCAGTATGCACCAAACAGACACGCACTGGGGTTGAAAACCGTACCGTACTCTGTCAGTCGTTCGAGGAGCAAGCAAGAGCGTTCCATATTTATAATAAAGAGATGGTAGGTAGTAATTTGTGGAGACAGACATAGACAAGTAACCCAGGATGAATCTGCTATTTTGACTATACTTCCTGTCATACGTCATGGAGGACAACAAGCTTTTATTCAAATTTGTTGAGTATAAATGGTGTGCGATTACCTATTTGAAATGTTATCTGGTAGTAAGCCTTAACAAAATCTATTTTGAGGAAAACCAAACGGGGCACCGAGAAATTTTCTGGAATAGTACTGGTGTCGAATACCCGATAGTGATTGCAAGGGTGTTTTGAGAACCAAATGTAAAAGTAATTTATTTGCAACTGAGAAGGTGAGTTATGTTGGGAGGTGGAGTTATGCATATAATATAGCATCATCCTGGCAATTTCCAGATGAACCTATGTAAGTCGCCCCGGTTTAGCCGATCCTGGCGGGGTCTAAATGTAATGAATGTCATTCCTCTCTCTCGACGCTGTATACTGAAGGAGCAATGCAAGTGATTTTTGCAAAGAGAGTCGTATCTTGTCGAAACTGCCTTCATGAACACGGGGTCAACTGAGATTATATGTGGTGACTTCACGCACGGCAAAGATCTTTGTGGAGTAAATAAGACGATAGTGTTAAATATCTAATAACATGCAGAACTTATGAAAGATATCAGCTCTGAGGTTGGAGATTAGGCAAATCAGTAACTATGACAGTCACTTAAATATCTTTCGTAATTGTAAATGATCTTTCACTGCATGTAATAATGGCAGTGTGGTTGGTGGTCTGAAGCAACATGATGGCAGGTTTGTTTGTATTCTAGCGAATGGTGTTATGCCTATATCTGCTCCTGTAATCTCTCACTAGTTGAAATATGGTTAAATATCTGTCGCTGTGACATTTCACTAGTTGAAATTTGGCCAAATATTGCTGTTCCCTTTGTTAAGTGGATGGTAATTCTTTGTGAAAATAGCTGGACAACAAATTTAATGGTTTTCTTGCAAAAGTACCTGTAGTCAGGTCACCTTTCACACTCCCGGAAACTGAAAATACACAAAAGATTGTATAAGAAGTTAATTCCTGTTTAGATTATTTTGTCGTCCGTCATGGAAAGGTGCTGTGAGCTCTTGTTTTTGGTGTATCGTGCTTCAAACCGCGCATTAAGACCTGCCAGTTGACTGCAGCTATAGAGACGGCTAGTCGGAGTGCTGCAGGTCTCACATGTGCTATCGACAGCCGATGCAAAGAAATATCCGCCAATCTGTCAACCAGTACATCTAATTGCTGAAAGAAGATATTATCTTTAAAGAAATGTAGAGCTGAGTGTTTGTTGCACGGCGTTGAAGGAATTGTTGTTTGAAAATAGTCATCTTTATTACTTTGTTTTATAACAATTAGTACAATCTCCGTAAGAGCTGAGACGGTTTTTGAGCGTTTGACCTTTCCGAATGAGAAGATGGGGTGATGGGTCTTGGTAGGGTGTAGAGGTATGTTTAGTTATCTCTTTCATCGCGGTCTTGATGAGTGGCAGACCGGTAATTTTATTCTCCGAATATTTCTGGGATGAATTAGAGTCAGTTGATGTGAACTCAATGTATTTCTGGTATTTATTTCTACTTATTCTATAAACCATTTAAGCCCAACATTCTATCGATTTTCTCAAATCACTGCTCATCACTTAGCAACGGTATTCGTTGGTTACATGTAGGCGATTAGACAATTTGATAGTTGGCAACAAAGTGTGATGAGTTACGGAACGTATTATCATTCATTGGTCAACCTTTCTTTCAACTTTGCAAAAGGCAATATTTTTAAAGGATGAAAGACAAAAATCTGCATTGATTTCAGGAATTCAGTATTAAACAGTAATATACATTATCAATCTAGTTTCACTTTCTGTTCCCCGAGGTATTTCCAGAATTACATACTTGAAATCCTTAGTGTGTATCAAGCACTCTAAATGTTTTTGAATGCATAACATCCTTTACACAACACTTACACACACACACACACACACACACACACACACACACACACACACACACACACACACACACACACAAACATACACGTACACATGTAAGTATGTATATTTATATATGTATGTATATATATATATATATATATATATATATATATTATATTTCTGTTTAACCATGTATGCGACTGATCTCTCTCACCTCTCTCTCCTCTCTGCATACGTATACATAAATACATACATTTATATAAATATATATATATATATATATATATATATATATATATATATATATATATATATATATATATATATGTATGTATAATTAAGTATGAATGTAGCCCAAATAGTATAAATCACAAAGAACGAAATATTTCTCCCACTTATATAATGAACGTGATTCGTACACGTTTACATATATGTATTTGTATACATATATTTTTCTTTGTAATTTCCAATATATGCGTATGTACTTAGGTTAAATTTTACCTGCGATCAATTTGTATCCATATACCAATATATCTCACTTTGCAGGAAAGAAAAGTACCCGTCTTAAAAAATATGCACTCAACTACATATTTATGTCTTTTTTTTTATTATGGCTTCCTTCTGTGCAAAATTGTGCATACACATACAAAAGCACGTTATGTTCACTATTGGTTTCTATAGATATATATTTTTCTCATTTTTGGTGAGTATTATTCCGTCCATCTTGCATTTCTTATTAAAAAACAACTACAAACCAAAGAGAAAACCCTCAAAAAACAAAAACAAAATACAAACGACTTTTTCCATTATTCGTAAATAACATCAGTTTTTCCGTCTCTCTTTTTCTCTCTCCTTTTCCTTCCCCAACAGTACCGCCATTCACTCTATTTGATATTTTCCGAAATATTCCATTTGTTGCTCATGTATTTGTAGAGCCTGCCGCTATAAACAACAGTTAGATATGATACGTAGGAAGTTACAGAGGTTTAAAGTGTTGTGAAATTGGAACTTAATGATATTTCAGCCTTTTATTCTTCTAGGAAATAAAACTTGTCATGTGCGTTTTGATGGGTACCCGAAGAGTTGCACATACACGCAAGTAATAATTTATTATAGCAAATAGAGTTATTTCTTTTATTTATTTATTTATTTATTTATTTGCTTCTTTCTAAGAGTAAGAGATCCAGCAGTGATTGAGACTACTTCGATATTTGTTGTTTCTTCCGTCCATCAAAGACCCAAAATGAAATGCAGCTTCCAAAATTATTGTTAATTCTTCAATTATTCTCATTATACATATTTATTTATTTTAATTATAATGTCAATGCTACTTCTATGCAACGTCACTACTTGCAAATGGATGAATGTAATTTCCCTTGCTAATACTTAATTATCTTCCAAATGGTAACGCCATACCATAACATCACTCATTGTACCAAAGCAACACACACACACACACACACACACACACACACACACACACACACACACACACACACACACACAAGAAAATACAAGCAATGTCAGTATGCTACAGTATCGTTGATGATGTAGCTACCTCCGCGTAATAACAGATGAAGGAAAAAATTTCCTTGGAGGGAATAAAATAAACAGTTAATATAAAAATATTGCAATAAGGGATTACGTTGTGTCCTTGACGCTTACATTAACATCTCAGTCATGAAAATACCAGAATCACTTCAAATTCTACACTACATTCTACAAACCCCTAAACGCCCTTACAATATAGAACATTGCTACCTTGAATTTATTCTATGCTACACTTCTATATTAACATACATATTGAATTACAGATATTTACAACGGAAAAAAAACTTTGAAATGTATTTAATTCATTTTCCTCAAAAATGCTCAGTTTCGAGTTACATATTTGGCAATGGCCTCTGTTAACGGTCGATGTGAATCAGATGATTCTATGTATTCGTACCTAGAGCATGCATTAAATGAGGTGGGGATACAATAATGTAATTCAGTATAGGCCACCACGTTTATAAGTATTTAATATTTATTAGTGCTGGAAGTATTTACAACATAATAAATGTAAAACTATTATTATAATGTAATGTTCCGTCACTCTGAGAATACCACTTATGATTTCCTTTCCTCACAAAACAATTTCGCAGGAATTCTTTACTTTTACCTTTACCTTTACGAAGTCTGTTGAAGAATTTGACCAAATTATTGAAGCTATTACCGTTCATGAATTATGTATTGCCTGAATGCTTATAGCAGTAAATAATGCATCTTTAAGGTACCTATTGAGAGAAAAGTGGATAATGTCACTGAAACGTGATGTGTCCTGGTATGTTGCTGGCTTGTATACTTGCACCACTAAGTATATTAAGGGTAATGTGAATATAAATGTCTCTTAAACATCGGGGGATTCAGTTGCAATTCTATTGAGAAAAAGCAGGTGAAAGAGACAATTCTACAGTTAAACAAAATAATAGTTTATATGATTGTAGTTAATATATTATATATCGCAGCAAGAAAGTGGAACAAACAACATGTTATGCCGAGATATATAATGCACTATCTGCGGGGACATAGTTTCACAAAATAGCTGTTTGTTGTAATTTTCCGTATTTACTATGCCATTTCAGCTGTAATATATAATTAGATTTTACCTTAAATTAAAGATGGGAAAAAAATAACATAAAAAAAGGATAAACAGCATATGAAGTTTCTCGAATGTGGCTATTACTGTGTTTTAGATCAAGATTTCGTTTTGAAAAATAAGTAAAATAACGTTAGATATTATAGGAGCTCAATTATATTCTCGATATGGATAAAGGTCTAATGTCGATAATGTAGGATATTCGCATGATTATATAAAGATTATATTTACTGCACACCTTCATTTTCTGATATGTTCCATATAAATTGTACTGGGGGAATGATTTGGATTCCAAAACTGAGTACATCGAGGCAAGTAGACCACACCCCATTGTGGATAATGGAGCGTATTCTACTGCAATGCATTTTAACCAGCATCAGCATTTGAACTAAATAAGACCTGTGTGTTAAAACCCTACAACCAGTTTCAGTCCAGTAATAACTGACATAAGCGTCATAAGAATGCAATAAGTATGCAATAAAATACAGTGAAATATATTACGATGTATAAATATAACGAATTTAATCAGTATTTGTCAAGTAATTCATATCAGCGACAGAATCTTGTTGATACACTCAGAAAATGTGAGCAACACATGTATGCGCCAAGTATCTCATAATTAATACCATTATATTTGATAGTGCGAAATTACAACAATGAAATTGGATTGCTTTTCTCTCCCCTCCCATTTCTCTCTTTCTCTTTCTCTCCGCTTTTTATCATTATGATTTTTCATACAATATTTTTCTGCTTTTTCTCTGACATAGATTTCCTCTCCCCTTTCTCTTTCTCTCTCACTTTATTACAGAAACAAATTAATTTCTGATATTAAGGTGTGATGATATCGAGGAAGAAATGAACTAGAATTGCGGAAGTAAAGAAGATTCCATGAATATTAAACAGAGATAATATAGCTCGCGGTATTTATTCCAGATTCATCACCTTCTCAGATGTTTTTCATCCCTTCAGAGTAGATAAAAATAAAGTACCAGACTTCCTGGTAGATGGCGTCGACTAAGCCCGCTGGTCAACATTCTTGAATTTGTTCTTAATACATACATGCATACATATATGCATACAGACACACATACACATGTACACACACATAGACATAAATACATACATACATACACAAACATCAGCACTAGGAATACTGGTGGAACATTCCCAGGAAAACATCTATCAAATGCAAACAAAACAAACCGAATATTGTTGTTTGGACAGACAAGACAAAGTATATACCATCATAGAGTTCAGTTCTCCTCCTGATGTGAAAATCTCTTTGAAAATTAAACAGAAAGAGGATAACTACGGACAACTGCTTCGAAACATTCTGCATTTATATCCAGATTATAGATTCACATTCATACCACTTATAATTGGTGCACTTGATTTTGTGATTAAATGCCTAAGTGACAATATGGACATGGTAGGGTTTTCAGAAAAAAGAATTTAACCAATTCACTCACTCACTCATTACAAATACAATATATAAAAGGAACGGTAAAAATATGCAAGATTTTCTCAAGTGTAAAATATGACATTGTTTTGTTATCTACATTCCAACGATGGAAATTTGTATCTTTGGTAGAAACCAGTTCCTTCCTCAGAGGAAGAACTTAAATAACTAAAAACAGAAGGAAACATTCGTATATATATATGTATATGTGTGTGTGTTTGAGTATGTGTGTGCTTGCAAATTTCCATACATGCACAGCCACACACACACACACACACACACAAGCACACACACACACACACACACACACACACACAAGCACACACACACACACACACACACACACACACACACACACACACACACACACACACACACACACACACACACACACACACACACAAACACAAACACACACGCGCGCGCACACACACATCGCATGGGGGTAG
>NC_142931.1:56205795-56220795 GCF_046866305.1 Octopus bimaculoides | reverse complement strand
ATATTTAATTTTTTTAAATTTTACAATCAACTAAGTACTTTTAAGCAATATTATTTCCCTTTTTCTTTTTTTTTCTTTTTGAGGTTAGAGTAAATGGAGACTAGACTGTGAATTGATAAATATTATTGTTAGATTAGTGTTGTTGCCTCGTGACACTAAACCTCACCAGGCATCATGCAGATATTATACAAACATGCAATATGGCGATGTTCAGGTTAAAACTAATCATACTGTACGTAATATTTGATAAACAATTTCCATAGTATGCATCTTACAATATACTTCGCAAATACAAATCAATCAACTGGCTTTTCTTGAAATATCTCTATTGTGATCAGTATTATCATTTGTATATTATGATTATCCATTGACGCCTCTGGGTGAACTCATTTAATGTTATGGAGATTGTTCCTCAGAACAGTTAAGCAATTTCTGACTGAAGCTACTGTTCATTCAATCTTATAGTTTGTATAGTTATTCAAAATCTCATCCGCCTTTCAACTCTCCAGAGTTGGTAAATTGTATACCTATAATATACTATCATAAATATTTACTGGCGATTTTGCACCAACTTGTTAAAAATATTTTACTTTGCCTGATGTAAATATTCTACAGGAGACATCATACCTCTACACTTCACAATTTCAAGTTACTTGCTCTATCCTGTTAAATACCTCCATACCTTTTGTTTTAATAAATCTCTTTTTCATCACGTAAATTATAGAAAATTGTGTATATAATAAACACTTTATTGTAATACATGATTTCAGTTTCGTTTTTGTTTCTTCACTTTTTTGTGCGAGACATCATATCAACACATACACCAATACATACGCGCGCGCGCACACACACACTTTCTCTCTCTCTTACAGTATATTTGCTGACAATTAGTCTCGTAGGTCCACAAGTGTTGTAAGAAAAACATACATTCTAAAAACTTCAAATTTAAAACCTAAAACCTGTTGGTAGTAACTCTGCGGAATGAAGGTTCGTTTCTTTCACTGATATTGATATTTTCGACTTTGCTATTTTACTGGGTATATTTCTGGAGAAAGGAAAGACTATTGTTTACAGGCCATATTTTAAATAGGATCATAAGTTTAGCAGTCTTTCTTGAAGCGGAATGAAAGAGAACATTCGACAATTTCCCTGTAGAATATATTCGAAAACCTCTTACTACGACCCTACTAGCCTAGGAGAAAATCAGTATGGACACGAAACGTATTCATACCATCGCCAGTACTTTAAGCAATTGTCTGTTTATTTATGGATTTGAATAAAGTCGATGATTCACTCACTCTTTGGATACTACTAGTTTCTCACTTGCGTACATTCATACAAACAGTGATAAAGACACTTGTGGCTGCAGGATACAGTGTATCTCTATTACTTTGCATTGGTCATTTTAGTTCGATGTTATTATTGAATATTTTAAGCTGGATATTTTAAAATATTCAACTTGAAACAAATGGTAGCGAATAATATTAGATATAAAATCCCTAGTTTATCATACAGAATGTAGGTGGTTGATTCTGCATAAGGGAAAAATTATTTTCTGCATGTTGTTGATTAGCTGATGTAGTAGGCGTGTATAGAAGGCTGCATGCCTAATCTTTTTGTTTTACCAGGAGGATTGTTATAACAGATACTTAATCTCATATCTGCACTTAGACACTGTCACTTTATGTTTATTATCTTTAAAGGTTTTCACCAAAATATATTTCTCGGTTAGAAATGAGTTCTGTACACTAACGAGAATCATTTGCTTCAACTTTTGTTGCAAATGTGGTGCCGTTGTTACGATTGCATACTTATTGATTTAGTTTATTCTTAGCACGATTACTTCTATTGCAGATGCCTATTTTTAAGTACAAGTTGTTATTTGCAATTATAAGATACACACACACGGACACACACACGCGCACAAAAACACACATACACACGCTCACACATACACACACGCACACCTACAACTTACTATAGAGTCGTATTATTAGTGACTATACTGACGCTTCCATCACACCAGTCTGGATAAAAGAAAGGCGTACGAGCTCAGATTAGGATAAGACCATATATATATATATATATATATATATATATATGTGACAGTTATTTTATTCCCTCCGTGCTGGAAAAAACAGAATAGCGGTGTCATTTTGTCAATATACAAAGGCAATATTTCTTTACTGACAAATGGAGGGTTTTTAAATTTTAAATTTCTGTCTTATACTTTTCACCCCACCACCACCACATATGTGTATGTATATTCATCTGTGTGTACGTTGTGTATATCTGTAAGTGTGTTCAGATGAAAAGTATTCTGTATATTTTACTTAACGTTTATTTTTTCCCGAATTTGTGGAAATGTGTATTAATAATATATCAGTTTAATAAAGTTACAAAATGGTCTGGTTTTCACGTTTTTTATTATTGTATCTTCAAAAAATTTTTTACAATGTTGAAGTGTGTTAAACATTAGAAAATATTTAGTAATGTTCATAAAGTTCAATTACCGCTTTCATACGTTCATACTAATCATCAGATTTCGAAACGTATTGACTGACTGTTAATACATTAGCACCAATATTTACTGGAAATAGCAGTCGATTATATACGACGGTATAGTAAAGCTATATACATTTCTTATATATATATATATATATATATATATATATATATATATATATATATACACGTATATATCATGCAGTAAAATCTTGTATAAGCAATAAACGTAAAGTAGTTTTTGATAAACGTTTCGGCATAATTTATCTTCCATGTATTTTCCATACACTTGTTACAAGACATCATATCTTGCCAAGCTAGATTCTAATCTAAGTTAACTTACTAAAAGTTGTATATTTTGTTAATAAATGATGCAGCATGCAACCCATGCTCATGTAAATGTCATTATATTTAAAGTCGTTACGGTGAACCACATATATAATATGAAAATTCTATTCAATATACATTCGCTGCTTATATTTCCTGTAGTTGATATAATTGTCCCTATAAAATATATTACAGTTTCTATGCACGCAAATATCTATATTTGCAATACACATAGAATACTTTTCAAACATTGCAGATATAAATCGTACAGTACAGTGAGTTTTTATTTTCTGAACATAGGTGGAATGACATATATTAATAGATTTTACTATAAATATATTAGCCCCTACTTAATACAGCAAGTCTTTCTGTGAACATGTTCTGCGAAGAATCTGTTTCCATTCAGATTGCCATGATTATCGCTTCATATGATGAACCCTATGATTGTTATTACTTCTAGCATATATATATATATATATATATATATATATATACACTCTATTATTTATAGCTTATCTGCTTCAAGAGCCAACTTCCCAAAAATGAATTATACATACGCACATATATACATGCATGCATACGTACGTACATACATACATACACATACGTGCATACGAATATATATACATACATATTTATTCGCTATGAGTGTCAGGAGTAGTAGGAGTTTAAAGTGACAATCTGTGTATCATACTTAAAGTGCTTACATCTTTAAAAACCTGTTAAACTGTGGTATTCGTCGGGAAGTAGCAGCTCTAATATATATATGGTGTTCAAAAGCACAAAAATGTATCAGCAGCAGACGAAAATATTCCAGCAGCGCTGGTAGTCATTGTTAAATTCATATTACTGCTTTTTGGGGCTTCCTCAGTAGTAAGTTCCGTATTTTCTTCCCTAAAATTTTCAACTCATGACTCTCTTTATTGGCTCTACCAATGAACTATGTGACCAAAAAAAAAAAAAAAAAAAAAATTGTGTAAACAATTACTGGGACAGAAAAGAATATCATAACTGAACCAACTTTTGTCAACAACTTCCCAAACTGTGTGCGGTGCACAATATATAAGAATCTGATGTTGCTAATTATATTGGTTCCAAAGTGGCACCTACCAACATCCTGTGTGAACTTGTGAGCCTAAAATTAAAGTAAACAGCTGATTTCACTTTGACAACATTAATCCGGCATGAACCTAGTTTGCGTCACAGAGGTCTAAACGTCTAAAAGCCAGTTTGAATTTGTTCCAGACCTTCAGAATATTTGATGAGACGGATGTGTCTTATGCGCCCACAAAACTAGAAGTCATGTAGAGCTGAGTCAGACTATTATCAAATAAATAAAGACACATGTGTGTGCGCGTACACCCACACAGAACCACAAGCAAAATACTTTGCCCTGTTTAGTAGCTTTTCAATGCGTTGTGAGATAAAATTCCAGTAAGGTCTAATTTTGTTGTTCATTTCCTGAGTTAATAAAACAAGACGAGTGAAATCGTTACGTTAATTTAGTTATTCAACCAGTTTAAGCTATTTAGATAAACCTTCTGAGGACAAGGTCACATCCTGAAATAGCTGTAATAAATGAAAGACTTTTTAATTTTGTGCATGTTCTGCTTTTTAGGATAGAGAAAGTAGAGCCAAATAGACTCATAGGGTAAAATTTATAGGGTAATGGATATTATATTATGTTTACTTTTATCTCTTTGTTAAATAAAACGAGTTCAATAAAATTTTCCTCGATCAAGATTTGAAATAACTGCCAACAAAACTGGCATTAAACCTAATCTGTTAAGTACTAGTTTGTTTATTTTTGATATATGTAAATATTTTTGCTTGTCAGGATTATAAACAACATTTACATAGTGATGTAGAGTGAGTAGAGACCTGAAATATTAAGTCTCAATCTGTTAGCCCGAGAGACACTGTTCGAAATACGAGGGCCAGATCAATGCTAACTGTGTAAAGAAATGATCACATGGTATGCCTTCCAATCGTGATCATTCTGTATATTAAAGATTATTTAGAACTATATATTTAGTGAGTGTTTCCACTCCGCAAAGTGTTGTGATTTAAGGGAGATTTAGTTGCTATTTTAAGCTGATCGAGCGACTACATGGCTACTTCCTCAGTCCATAATTATATTATATTCAAGTGAAAACTTTATAATCTCAATCCATTCTTGTCACAATCTTCGGAGCGATGTTGATATAATTTTCCGCACTATACAACTGACACTTTATAGATTAGATTATGTTAATTTAGTTTTACACCCTTAGGTTTACGTCTAAATAAACTAACTTACTATTCAATTCAATTTAGTGTAATGACATTTTAGTAATGCCCCATTGGTTTCATATTTTGAGTAGATAAAGTGAATGTTATTATTTTTATTGTTTACGCTGTGATCAAGATATATTATAACTGAATCACTGAATTGCATTTCTGAAGTGTTGTTAGGCCTGCTATTTGTTATTCATCAGCATCTTTTGATTTTTAATGGAGGGGAAGGGAAATTTATTATTAAAGGGATTAAACAAACGAAACAGCATCTAATTTTATTTCGTATGGTGTGATAGCTTCAGCGTAAAATTCTTCTTCAGTCTAGTTCATAATTTTCTTATGAACATATCTACGAGCCTAATTCAGGTAGCGGGCATTTCGCTTCTGTTAGTTGTAGCATTACGAATTGCTATTCTAAAATATAACGGAAGAAATAAAATATCGAATCATAAGTGTTCACGTGTATTGATTTGTATCTGTCCTATTTTTGAATATTCTATCAAGCAAATGCATATACAGATCCGCACACCCATTAACATGCACGTAAATACTTAAGGACAGCGTTGTTTCTATTAATAGAATACTGCCTAAGTATATGAATTATTCTTATAAAAGAAGAGGAAACACTTGCCAACATATATTTCCTTTGAAGATAATAGTTATGTAACAGAACTAAAATATTATAATAAGATTACAAGCAAAAAAAAAACACACACACGCACAAACATACATGCATACCTACCTGCCTACTTACTTATCTTCTTAGTTAACCACCTAAGTAAATAATGATAATAAAAACATACATGTGTATATACACACATTCATATACATATCGCTCTATTTACATTGTAAGTATTTATTCGAAACTCATACAAGAATCATATTTTATTCTGCAAATTAAACTATATCCTTCTTAATCTGAGAGAATTTCAAGAGAAATTATATGGGTTGTGCGCCTCTGGAGAGTAGATTTCCTGAGCAAGTTCCACACACTTAAAATATCAATATTACATTTAATACGCTAGTTTTACAATTCGATCATCTAAATAATTTTCAGTGACTGCACACCTAATAATTATATGTCTGTACACTGAAGTTTTGGAGCTTATCTATACATAACTGCGTATGTTACTGGAAATCTATAAAATTTTGAATGTATATATGTGTGTGAGTGCGCGCGTATCTCTCTCTCTCTCTGTATATGCATATACATACAAGCATATCTATCTTTCTCTCTCTCTCCCCCCCTCTCCCCCCCCCTCTCTCTCTCTCTCTCTCTCTCTATATATATATATAGGTTTAGATTAATATTCAAAAATTGAATATGGTACTTATGTTTAGGCACCAGAATATAGTATGGTATGGTATTATATAAAAACCATTCCAAAAACTAGGTGATCAAAAAATCAAAATAAGCAACAAGGATTTTAAAGATGGTTGCAGTACGCACGTTTCATGCTACTCCATTTATTTAAGTAATGTGAGCATTACATTAAATGCAATATGTAGAGCAATCTTCAGCTGCACGAAAATGCAGAAAATTACAGTAGAATAGACATATTATAATTGTGGCAACATTTCAAATCCAAGTGGGAGGAAGAATACATAAAAATCCATCTTGACATAGCCAAGTCTATCAGGCTAGTAATTGGTTCTAGGCAAAAATTCTAACTGTCTCTGATTTTATTGTCTCTTATCTAGTAGTAACAGTATAAGGGACAATCACTTCTAAGGAAAGGGAAGGTGTAAGCATTATGCATGGACATGGCTATAAAGGTTATGGTTATAAAGGTTTCTCTGGTCAGAGTGGTAACACTCTTATAGGTTGGGTTTTTTTACTACTATCAAAATGTTGAGGAATTAAACCCTAGGTATATAGGTCAAACAGGGCTTTTTCTTTAGTCTGAATAGAGCATCAGTATTGTTTTACAGACATCAATATTAGTTTAAACAATATTTTAACAATATTTTAACAATAAGAGGTATGTTAATAACAATAAAATGAAATGTCCTCGTTAAGAGATTTAACATTGAAATGTAGTTAGTTTAAACAAAAATCATGAAGTGATGTCAGTATTGAATTCAGAGGCTATAAAGTGTAAGGTCTCAGGATAATAAGTATATTGGGTTCAGGAAAAACTATTTTGAATTATTTTTAAAATGATTTTAAAATTTTAGCTGATATATATAATAATACTATTTTGAAGACACATAAATGTTAGTTATATTTTTATAATGTGAAGAAAAAATTAGTATAGGATTTATGTAATAGCTCAAACCTTAGTAAACCCATTATTATATAAATCCTATACTAATTTTGTATGTATGTATGCATTATGGCTCTGTCGATAGGAAACAGGAATCGCTGTGTTTCAAGACATTTGCATTCCAGCCATATAGTTTCAGGTTCAAGCCCACTGCGTAGCTCCTTGGGTAAGTGTCTTTTATTATATTCCTGGGCAGACCTAAGAGACCTAAGCTTTGTAAATGAATTTGGTAGACGGTAACTGCGTGGAAGCCCGTCGTATATATATATATATATATATATATATATATATATATATAATACAAAATGGGACAAGAACACAAAACATCCGGACAGTTAGGTGATACAAAAATGGGACAACAAAACATCGCGATACTCGAAAGAATGAAAACAAGGAAAGGTCATTCGGAGTTTTCTTTCCTCAGTCGAGTACCAGATTATCGTCGCAATTTCGGCTGATTATACTCGAGATTGTATCACCTAACTGTCCGGATGTTTTGTGTTCTTGTCTCATTTTGTATATATATATATATATATATATATATATATATATATATATATATATAGCGGCGTACGTAAACTTTGGTCTCTCTCTCTCTCTCTGTCTCTCTCTCTCTCTCTCTGTCTGTCTCTCTCTCTCTCTCTCTCTCTCTCTCTATATATATATATATATATGTGTGTGTGTGTGTGTGTGTGTGTGTGTGTGTGCGTGTGTGTGTGCGAGCGTGTGTGTGTGTGTGCTTACGTGTGTGTATGTGCATGTGACTTTATGTGAGTATGCACTCACGTGAACATGTGTAGTACTCGTGTGTGTGTCATTGTGTTTGTGCTTATTTTCTCACCATCGCTGGACAACTGTCATTGGTTTGTCGACCTCCCCTTTCCTTACCAATTCGTCAAGAAGAGTTTGATAGAACACGTACCGAACTTAAAGATGGTGATAAGTACAGGAGGTGATATTTTCAACTGTCCAATGATTGATATAAGTAAACACTGAATGATATACAGACCCATACACAGAAAGAAATACAGAAAAACAGATATATAGAAAATGAACGCGCGTTGATGCGCTGTTTTTGAATTAGATGTGTGCAATTTGACAGTAAATGTGTATTCAATTGTGTGAATAATATAATTTCATTAAAACATCTACCTTTCATATTTCCTATCCGTCTATGAAATTGCACGTGCATGTTGGCAAATATTAAATTGATATATTTAAACAGAAATAATTTTAATAGATGTCATGACAGTCATGTGTTTATATAATCACTACGTACACAGTGAGCTAGTTTCTTTTTCATAATTGTTGCATTTCTTAATATTTACATAAATCAGAGTTTTTTTTTTTCAGAGGCTATGTTTTTCCATAGAACACAACACAGATTTTTTAAAAGTAACATTTATTAACACACCGAGAAAAAACGCACTCACGCATATGAACATATTCATGTGTGTGTATATATGAATGCATATATATATGCGTATATATGCACACACACACACCTGTGTATGCATGTATATATATATATATATATATATATATGAGATCCAAGTACCATGTTTGAGATTAAATTGGAAAACTGAGTTCGAGCGAAATGTGTTATTAGCATGTATTCCGCTTTGCTTTCATAGGAGACCTTACATTAAACCAAAGAGTTTTTTTGTAATTTGAAAGGAAGATGGGTTCAATTATTTGCGTATTTTGTCAAAACCTCAACAAGATTCGTATAACTCGTCATATCAGAAAATTTCTTTATGAAAGATGCGAATTCAAGGTGTGCTCAAAATGAATCAGACTTTATTTTTCCCCTGCAAAACCGATGCCGCGTGGGCAAAACCCTTTGGATGGTAGATGACACCACCATTTCTGCGCATGGAAGAAAGTGCTCGAGCCGGTAGGCCGCGTTAGTTCCCGGCTGTTACTCCTAAACTATAGAGGTGTAGAGCGTACTTGCCGGATTTTCGTTTTCATGCATGAAACCGAACACATCGAGTAGGGACCATAAACCCAAATCTCATCATTTGTAATGATGGTCTTCATGAAATCTGAGTCGTGGTTTTCACAGTCCAGTATTTCCAACGCTATTTCCAAACGAAGTTGCTTCTGAGGCTCCCTCAGCACTTTGCGGACGAATTTCTCCGACCTTCTCTCCATGCGCAAATCATTAAAACCGAATGCACTGATCCTATGCTTATTCTCATTTGGTCTTCCATGACTATTCACCAAACCTTCTCGATTAGGTCCATATTTTGGCTTGTGGATGGCCTGCTTGAGTGTGTCTCACTCTCTTCTGAGGTGAAGCCATGTTTGAAGCGGTTGTACCACGCTTTGACCCGAGTGTAAGGTCTGCTGAATCTTCTGGATGCTTTGAGCTGGAGTATCACTAAGCTTTTGGCAAAAGTTGATGCAATATCTCTGCTCGATACGTTTGGTGAAAAAAAAAAAATTCCGACAAGTAATACACCCCTGTACTCTAGGCATAACACCGAGGAATTGACATCACCTACCGGCGCAAAAATTCTTACGCAGGTGCAGAAAGGGTGGTGCCACGTCTCATCGAAAGGATTTTGTCTACACGGCATTAGTTTTAGCGGGATAGTGGAAAAAAATAAAGTCGGATAATTTTTGAACGAACCTCGTATAACCAGTAGAAACCTGCCTTGTTAGTACCTAGTGTAGAATGTTTATTATGAGTAAATTCGAATATCATTTTCGTAGGTACGTGTGTTAGAAGGGAGGTAATTAATTTAAGAGGAGGAAGCAGAACCGAACTCTGAGACATCGTAAACTAGTCAGAATGTAGATCGCATGGGATCGTCGTCGACAAAAGCTCCGATAAAAGGACGTGTAAATTCCGATCTATGATGTAACCATGGATGTAACTCATAGTTGTGCAGCTTAGTTAAAAGACTTTTATGGCAGAGGCAGACAAGGTCGAAGAATTCGTTGATGTCAAGATCAACGATACTAATTTCGATGGAGTTTTCTAGACTAGAAGATGTGATATAGAAAAGCACATCACGGATAGCTCTAAGTCAGCGGCTCTCAACCATTTTTTGTCTGCGAACCCTTTTGATTCTTATCTTACTCAGGTGGACCCTCAGAGCCATTCAATGTTTTAAAAAATCCTCGTACATCTTGTATAGTGATATATTATTAGCAATTGTATTAAACATACTGTTAAACTATTTTGTGTATTATACAATTATAAGCAATGTAATGCACATAAATTTTAACATCAAAATCTTATATAGTGCCGCAAGGGTCATATGGGTCACGGTTGAGAACCACTACTCTAAAGGTATGAAGAACCACATAGAATCAAAGCAGCATGCAATACTATAGAAGAGGTGGATTTGTTTTGATTATGGGATGTACACTCGAATGTACCGATGAGTATGGGATATATTTCTGTAGAGATTAAAATAATGAACAGATAGATGAAGAAAGGAATTTAGGCCCACTCTCTCTAAATATTTGTTTTGTTTGATTGAAGAATCTTTCATATTTCGCGACTGTGTCTACATGATGGTAGACGGATGGAATCGAGAAAGAGAATTTGGGAGAAGGTATATTATGTATATAGTGAAGAATTAATAAAAACACTGAAGGCTAAAGTGGTAGTTTTATCTAGTTTATCTGCTAGTTACTGTATCATGATGATCGGAGGAGTTTTCATCTGGCTAGTGAATTTAAATGAGAGGGGGGGGGGGAAGAAAGAAAGAGAAGCGAATGTAGACCTTCATATATTTCCAAAGGTATTAATGATCTGTATGGAGATAAATCTACGAAAAACGTATCAAAAATATTTCATGCATTCAAACCCTCACCGTTCAATCCTTATCCTACGAAACTAGCGACATTGCTACGTATATAGATATATTCGTAGATATATAACTACACATAAAACATATAATATAACTATCTTTACTTCCATTATAATGTACTGGCGGTTTATATATAGAATTGTAGGTTTCCAGGTTTCCAGGATTAACAACATTTCGTTTCACTATTGATTAATTATTTTTTTCTTTCTTTAAAATTCTGAACTTCGAACAATCTGAACATCTTGCTATTTCCTCTCGTTCATAGGTTGTTTTTTTTTTCCACCCGTTATTTTTGTATTTTTGCACCAGATTTGTTATCTTTCTCTTCACTATGTTTTCCCGCTATTCGCTCTCTTATTTTAACAACTACTCTTATTCCGTAATTAGCACGTGGAATCATTTCCACTAGCAGTGAACTTGTTATGTTAGCGTTTGTTCTTTTGTATTCGACCCACATGCTATTCTATCGTTCAGTAGAATGAGAACAATTGGTAAACAAAAAAAGAAAAAAAAAAGAAAAAGAAAAAGAAAAAGAAGAAATAGAAAAAAATAAAATTAAGGAACAGAAGCAAAATAGCATGACACGTAGCAGTCTCTGGTTCCGTATACGTATCTGTGCGTAGTATATCTGTGTGAGTGTGTGTATCTGTGTAATAATGTGTGTACAGGCACGTACGTATATAGTACACTATTGATAGTTAATATCTATCTATCTATCTATCTATCTATCTATCTATCTATCTATCTATCTATCTATCTATCTATCTATCTACATACAAACTTACTCATAAATGTGTGTCTGTATATTTGTGCGTTTGTGAGAGTGTATTTTTATATGTATGTAACTACTTTATTTGCATGTGTACGAGTGTCGTTTACGCATATTTCTATTTTTGTATTAGTAGGTATGTATACGGTCGTTGATACGCACTCACTTACTCGCACCCACATACGCACACACATACGGACGCGCATACATACATACACAAACACACATAGAGGCACGGTGCACAAGATACTAAGCGTTCAGAAATACGATATGTTTTACTTTACACATGTACACACATAAATATATTCATACATACATACATACATACATACATACACACATACATATTTACGCACAATACGCGCGCGCGTATGTATGCAAGTGTGTGAATACGTACTCCATGTACTTCATGTAAATGGTATATGAAGCTTGTATTTAATTTCATGCTATTTTCTTTGAAAAGCAATAAGAAAAAATAACAACAGTTTATGACGAAGAAGCAATCCTATTTTGACAATATCCAACAAAGACGCAGTGATACATCTTCACACTCATAAAGTCTCTTGCGTTTGAAGCTTTTCTTTCTTTCATATTGCATTTTCTGTGATTCTTTTCTGTTTTAGTTTTACTTTTATTTATTTTCTATGAAACAAAACAGCTATTTTAACTACGTTTCAATTAGGCTAAATATCTCCCATGAAACTACTACAGTAAAGCTTCCTATGAATAAGAAAATAATATCGGTGAATCAAGGGAAATGCATATGTAGGTATATTCACTACAATCGGTTGATGAAACTATACGGATGATGAGGTTTCACATAATTTGCAGTATTGGAATCAAGAACATTTGAATGAAATATATAATAATTGAAGGAACATATTCCAATGATTGTGGATAATGAAATAGAACAAAAGGATTATAAGCCGTGAAAAATAAAAAAATTTTTTAAATAAAACAAATACATTATTTTTTTTACTTCATTGCTGTTATAAAAGCCTTTATCACATGATATAATACAATAAGGGATATGGCGATCGGGACAGGGTCGAAGCAGGTTCGAATCCAATGTTTAGTATACACCCACAAAGATATAGACTATCAGTTTGCAATTTTGACCAATTAATCTTAATTTTACTTGAATTGCCGACTGGATGTCGAATGCTGGACCTTTTGATATGTCTAAGTGAGATCGTATATGCAAAATATTCCAAATTCTATGTCATTTCATGTCGGTAGGACTCTATAATTAATGTGCAACTGGAAGAGGAAGTATAGCACATTATACCCAAACACACCCACATACAGACACACACACCACACGCACACACACACCACACGCACACACACATGCACACACATATGATATAAGCTTTTCCTTGCCGCTCTTTTGATAAACTTGGTAATATTTCATACGATTTTACGTTCTGAGTTCAAATTCTGCCGAGATCGACTTCACCTTTCATCCTTCCAGGTTCGATATAATAAGTACTAGTTCATCAGTGGGGTCGATGTAATCAATTTTCTACCTTCGCGAAATTGCTGGCCTTGTACCAAAATTTGAAGCTATTATTTCATGCTATTCATTTTGTATTATTTTTGCTTATTACATTTAGTCTGTGAAGTCTCTGCAAACCGTTTCAAAATCAATGGGATTTGAGTTAATGTTGCCACATAATTGTTGTACATTGAAAAGCATTTCTCTATCTGTACATTCATCGAACTGCTACTGGTAGAAAAAAGTTGCAGTTTAGTGCATAGGATCTTGTTAACGGTATTCGAAGACACATGCAAATAATGTTCAACTACTGAGAGAACTACTGCTCATACTAAGTGGGAAGTAATGCCTACCGAACATTGTAATTACTTATTCAGAGAATATTGACCTCGGTTACGAACCAAAGAGCATGAAACCCCCGGCTAGACACGAATGTAAACAAAGTCTCGCCGCCAAAGAGAGAGATTAACTTGATACATCAAATTGACGTCTAGCATCAGTGAGCTTCAAATTTCTTTCCAATTCAGAAGAATTCCGTTTGTAAATTTCAAGCCTGAATGGAATAATAAAACCATTAGTTGTAACAAATTAGCTATTCAGAATTTTCAGACTATTTTCTAACACACATTATATATTTTTATATAAATATGCATTTATCTCTAATTTCTAGCAGCGGTTTTTTAACATTTGGTATTGCAAAATGATAAATGCATACACACATACATACATCTACACATACATCTAATATATATATATATATATATATATATATATATATGGTACATACATGCACACATACGTACGTACGTATACACCCACACAAAGCCCCCCCCCCACACTCATATAAACTTTATGAAAAACTGTTGCTCAGAGTTTCTGTGATATTTTTGCTACTTTTTAATAAAGCATATTACTCTATTCGAGGACTATTTTTCCACCTTGTTTCGCATATATGTGATTACTCCGCTATATATATATATATATATATATTTCACGTTGCTCCAGATCCCTCAGCTGTAGAAATGAGTTGCGACGTCACAGGTGCCAAGCTGTATCGGCCTTTGCCTTTCCCTTGGATATCACTGGTGGCGTAGAGAGGGGAGGCCAGTATGCATGGCCGACTGCTGGTCTTCCATAAAAAACAACCTTGCCTGGATTTGAGCTTGGGAGGGCAACTTTCTAGGTGCAATCCCATGGTCAGTCATGACCGAAGGGGTTCTCAGCAGCAGCAGCAGATTGATTGATTGCCATGATAAAGAATATGAAGATGAAATTTTGCTGACTGATTTGAAGTGATATTACAGATAACTTTACCAACTTTAAAGGTTTCAATTACTAATGATTTGATAATTATCAAGGATTGGACTTTCTGCTATCAATCATGGTTTAGCAATATTTGAGTTTGATTCGAACTATTAGTATAGAAGGCTAGTCTTCTAAATAGGATATACAACCACTATCATAGATCTAGTGTCTATCATCTTAATTTTTTTCAGTCATTAGACTGAGATTATCATGGAGAACCGT
>NC_142931.1:56183295-56198295 GCF_046866305.1 Octopus bimaculoides | reverse complement strand
ATTTTGACTCGGCTTGTGATGATTTTGGCTTGACCATCAACTTGAAAAAAAAAAAAAAAAAAAAATTGTAATGCATCAACCTGCGTGTGGTGCTGTTTGCAACCGCGCTAAAAGTTTTGTCGATTCGTTCGTCTACCTTGGCAGCTCTGTTCAAAATTATGAAAATCTTGATACAGAGATACAGCTACGAATTCAAAGGGCAGCAAAAGCCTTTGGTGGCTTGGAGTCACGTCTTAGGTGCCAGCGACATATAAATAAGAATACAAAGCTGGCTCTTTACAAATTATATGTCTTATCATCCCCGTTGTATTCCTGTGAAACTAGGACTTGTTATGAAAGGCATTTTAAATTGTTAGAACAATTCCACCAAAAATGCCTTCATCGCATTTTAAAAATTAAATGGAGTTCTTTTAATCCAAACACTGATGTCCTTGCATCTGCAGGCATCACCTCAAAGCTATGATTTTGAGGAACCAATTGAGACGGTGTGGCCATATTGTTCGAATGCCAGATGAACGCGTGCCGAAACAGCTGTTTTATGGTGAGCTAATAGAGGGGAAACGCTATCGGCGTAAACCTAAAAAAAAAAAAGAGGTTTAAGGACGGCATAAGGAGTAGTATGAAGTCACTGGAAATGGTTCCAGAAGATATAGAAACCCTTGCTTCGGATCGAATTAGATGGCGCACAAAGATGTGGAGTGGAGTGAAAGCATTTGAAGAGGCCAGGATAACACAAGTAAGACTCAAAGGAGATTTAAGGAAGAATGTAACGATCGAGAAGGTGAATGATAATGACCTTTTTGTGTGCACAGTCTGACAGACCATGCCTGTCTTTTGCTGGGCTCAAATCTCATCTACGAACGCATGGAAAACAAACCTCCACCAACTATTATGACTATAAGTCTGTGCACACTTTTGAATGCAGTGTATGCCAGAAGGTTTGCAAATCCAACGGAGGCCTCAAAAGACATTTTAAGATCCACAAAGAGCAGAACTTATCTGCAGCTCTTGGAGGTCCAGATTGGAGGTGTAATCTATGTGGGTGTCTTTTCAGAACATTGTCTGGTTTAAAAAGGCCACATCAGATGCCATGATGGTGCTAAAGTGTAGGTACAAGAGGTGGTCAAACTCTGCATAAGGAGTAGACAACCACCATATATATATGTATGTACATAAATATATATATATATGTATCTACGTATATATAAAATCCTCTGTGTGCACGGTGAGACCGCTGGATCAATATGCACTAAATTTGGCATGAAGGTTTATCATTAGTCGGAGAAGGATCTGGAGTGGGGTGTGGTCAAAGTTTAGCCGTTGCCTCTATACGACCCTTTCCCCCACCCCATACGACTCCTTGCGCTGCTCAGCCGGTAAGATTGCCAGCACTACCAGCTCCTTCTCAACCACTTCTGGAAAGCACTTTCGTTTAGTCAAAGAATTTTCTGAACAGTATCAGATAATACAACTCTACATTTCAAATGACATCGTTTGGTGCATCTAAGGGGATGGTTGAACATGGATTTACGCCAACGTTCAAAGTTCAAGGCCAAGTCTGTCACTTCATTGCTTTCCTGTCACCCACAAATCAACAACTACACTTCCTCCAAATTTATTTCATGAGTGATATAGGACAACAAACTCGAAAGTGGCGTAAAAACTTCAGACGATGGCTCATGCTTGACGCAGCTTTTCGGTGCGTTCAAAAATCACATAATCCCCACCCCCATTTTCCATGACATGTTAGGGTCTAGAATACTCCAAACAGGCATGACATGCCGCTTATTTGAATCAGCTCATCATTTACTTCACAAATGTTTTGTTGTTAATGCTACACTTTTCCGTATCCCCTGTTTCAACATAACTCTAATATATATACAAACTATACCATTTTAATCCCGAGTAACGCCGGGTATCTCTGCTAGTTTTATATATTAAAGACTAAATTATCCAATGCGTCTTTGGTTTTAAGATGGTAGAGTGTCATTTGAGAAAGAACAATTGGTTACTATTTCGAGTAGATTGAGTGACATCGTAAAAGCTAACTTTTCAACCCGTTGGCTCTACTATTGCTATATTGGTATGTCAAAGCTAGCTCCACAACACATGCTTGTAAATACAAAAACGCATTAACTCTAATAACCACCATCAAAGCATTGCCGCTAAAGCAGCAGAAATAGTAGCAATATCTACAGAAACAACAATCCATGTAAATACAACAGTTATTGCCGCTTTGAATTATTTAGTAATGTTCCACTTAAATATATTGCTTCCGTTCTGGCCGTTTTTGTTTTGTCTTGCTACAAATCATTTTAGGTCTACTAGACCTAAAAAAAGAAGCAAAAAACAAAACAAAACAAAAAGCAAGCAAAAATCCCAGAAAACCGGCTTGTTTTTCTTCTAAATACTGGCAACGTTTGTTCTTCACATCATTTTCGATGATGTGTGCACGTAGCTAAGCTGGACACTACTGATGACAGCCAGCTTATAGCTAAGCAAAGTAATAGATGTATTCCAATACATCTATTATAGTAATAGATGTATTCCAATATTTTCTAGCGCGAAAGGTTCCTGCAGACGTAATGTGTTACTACGTGTCTCATCGTGTTTTTTCAGCTATAAATGTATTTGGCATAATTTGAATCAAGAGATAGTATATTGGTCCAAGTATATTAATGTTCACGTCTAAAAAAGAAGCAACACCACACTTAGTTATTGACACGTTATGAATATTTTAGTTTGAAAAATATTATGATTAATTATTTTCATAGAGAACCATGACCTTTAATTTTTAAAATTTCATTCACAGAAACAAAGTCATAAACGAATGCCACCTCACTTGTGGTCTTCTTTTTAACCTTGCGAAAAACTCACCGAAAATATTTCACAGTACATCTGTAAATATCTGAAAATATATTTGTTTTTGTGATATGCTAAAGAAATACTGATGGATAGTACACAGTATATCGTTTTTGTAGTTTGCATTTAAAAGACAGATGACGTTTTATATATAAACTGTGCTATGCTATTTTAGCAGATTCAATATTGTTTTTATACTACGTAATACCACACATTAATTTAATACTCTATAATCACAACTAACACAATATGTTAAAAAATACTTGTTTTTTTTCTTATTTGCCTGCATCATACATCTGGAATGATGCCTGTCAACACCTAAAATGCTGTTCAATTGTAAGTGTTATGCTTTTTTCAGTATATAATCATTTTCAGATTCATGTCTTTTATAAATTAACAAAGTTAAACATCAGCTATCTCATAGCATATGTTGATATAACAGATCATATATTACATGACATATGTATTAACTCTAATCATTTTTCCTTTCGCACACATATGGTCATAGGTGTAGTAATAAAGTTCTCAATGAAGTTCTCTAAGATTACTACAATTAACTTTATCGCAGAGTCCTAGATAAATATTGCCGTTAGTTTATTTCAACTTCTAGGGTATTCGATTTTTTCGTATAGAAAATTGAAGCAATACTCTATAATTCTGATTTGCAGATGTCTGCATCAAAACATTACACATTCCTATACTTATACTACAATGTTTCTATGGCCAGTGCCCACATATCATGGGCTCTATGGCAATATTAGTACGGTATAAATGGCAAATGACAGAACGTTTTCCCTTGTACACTTAACATCTGTAAAACAACACTCAATAGCGTCACTGTGAGCGGGTCAACGTATGTAACCTGTAAGACTATAAGCCACAACGAGCCTGGTCATTAAGCGCCTCTCACTCTCGAAAGATATAATTAGTATGAAGACTGATATAGTGTTCAGTAGTAGATTTAAAAGTCAACAGTTAAAAATTTGTAGTTAAATTGCGAACGAGTGGGAAAGAAAGCGAATGTACATTTTGTTATTAGCATAGAATAAGGTGGTGAGCTTGCAGAATTGTTAGCACGCCGAAAAAATGCTTAGCGCTCAAATTCTACCAAGGTCGACTTTGCCTTTCCTCCTTTTCAGGTCGACAAAATAAATACCTGTCAAGTATTGGGGTCGATGTAATCGAATTACCCATCCCCTCAAAGACTGCTAGCCCTGTTTCAAATATGAAACTATGTCTAGCATAGAGTACAATTCAATATGCCTCGAGTTCAGTTATAATTTATGGGCATAGTTGACATCTGCGTTCAAGCTAAAAGAGTGAGAACTTTGGGTTCTGTGTAGACATTTCATACAGACATCCAATTATTTCAATTTATTATTGCTGTAGGGAATTAAAGTAAAAGAACAATATATGGATTCTAAATTGTCTTTTCTTCAATAAGAGAGCTCCGTTGATTTGCGATTTAAGTCATAATTTAGGAAAAGGATGAAAACTTGTATCCAGTTCAGATGAGGGAATCTTAAAACAGTTCGACTATCGGAAGAGCAGGCATGATTTCCAGTCCAAAAACATAAGGAATTTTTGCTTTATATTGAGTTTATAACTACAAGAATAATGATAGCAACTTTCAATGAAAATCCAAAGCTAACCATAATCTATTGTTACAGTGTACAAATCTTGCAGAATTAGAGATTTTACAATGAACTTTTAGGTTTGATGTTTGAAGTTACAAAATATAATAAAACTCTCATTGCAGGACATTTTAAAACAAACAGATTGGACAAGATGAGCTTAAAGGGTTTTGTTATCATGACAAAACAGATAGAAACGAAGAATTATTTTTATATATCAAAAATACCAAAATGTCTGGATGTTTTGCGTTCTTGTCCCATTTATATATATATATATATATATATATATATATATATATATATATATATATATATATATATATATATATATATATATAGAGAGAGAGAGAGAGAGAGAGAGAGAGAGAGAGAGAGAGAGAAAGAGAGTGGCGGACTGGCCAGGTTGTCAGCTTGCTCGATGGCAAGTGGATCCCTGCGCCATTAAAATCCATATATGGGGCCCATGCTAGTATCTAATGGGCCCATCCCCTCAAGTTTGAGAATTTTTTATTCAATCATGGGAGTATGCATTAATTATTTCAGCCTGGCTGTGCTTGTAGACAGTTGAAAAGAATACTTCTAAAAAAGAAAATATATATAACATTATAGTTGCGGATGGGATAAGACAAGGTAGAAAATACTAAAATAATTTTGTCATGAAGAACATTTTAGTACCGGTTTCAGTCTTTGTGACTTTTTCAACTTCGAGTAAAGCATGAAAAACAATTAAATAGTGGAAAAATTAAATGAAATATTTTTTTAAAAATATTTCCATAGTTTTCAAATGCAAGGGATATTTTCTTTTTTCTTTCTGTCTCTATCTCACTTTGTTACTCTTGGGAAGAAGAAGAAGGAGGAGAAGAAGAAGAAGAAAAAGAAGAAGAGGGAGTAAGAAAAGAAGAGAAAGAATTATAACAATGCGGGACTGCTATGGCAGGAGTAGGATGTTGGACCTAAAAGTGACTTAAAGTGATCGGTTGTGGTTGTAATAGTAGTGATTGGAATAGTTCTGAATAAATTCCAATAGGCAGTGACTGTTCTGAATATATCGCTTTTTAATATTTGCGTGGGTATTATTCTAAACCCTTGTCATAGTGTCATTTGTCGTGGACGCATTCAAAAGGGATTTATATTTTGTTTTAAAATATGACTCCTTGCTAATGCGCTGACTACAGGTTGCATAGACCCTGAATTTATAGAGGGGAAAAATTCTGAAGCTGGGATCTATATAGAGCCATTCTCTTTGACGTATATATTATATTAGGTTCCCCGAAGTACATGTGAAGTTGTTTTTCACTGTATATATATAAAGAAACTTGGAAGCATGTAAATGTCGAAATGGTGCTCGAAGTCAACTTGACCTTAATTCCATAAATAATAAATGGAAAAAAACGTATAACTCTTTCTTGCCACAATTACATTCCTATCATCGTTCTATCACAACAAGGGTCAGATTACCACTTCGATGTTACAGAGAAAATTCCCTTTGACCGTTCTACTCTAAACATAAATGAGAACCTCAAGAAAAATTAATCAGTTGAAATTGGAAACAGACACCATGCCCCTCAAGACAGTTCTGCCAACACAGTGTATGAGAACATCATTGAAGCACATAAAAAGGCTGCGCAACACAAAATATATTTGAAACCACGAAAAGCAAACATTTGTATGATGTTTATATCAAAGAACTAGAAAGTTACATTAAAGAGAAAGTAGAATTACTCCATAATACCCATTTGAATCGAAAAGCTAAGCTTGCATAGAGTGTTATCTATGAAATAACTGGAAGAAAGAAAATCAACCAGGGTAAGATAGATGCTGAAAGTCCCGCGGGAAGAGTAAAGTAGTGGAAAGAGCACTTTGCTAAGTTACTTGGACAATCACCGTTGAGAGTTGAAGGAAAAATACTTACAAGGTATTTGGCCCACTGCTTATTGGTGCTGGTGGTTTTAGAATGCAGTTGAAAGACACAAAGCAGCTATGCTACAAGCTTGGTTCATATATCAACTGACGTATGTAAAGCATACAGTTCTATATTTAAGAGATGAGGAATTATATACGTTATTTACATTATTTACATTTGACGGAATGAGAACCAAGGTTCGAAATTTCCCCAAGACACCTGATGAAGGCTGGAGGGTATATCAGCCGAAACCTTCTGTTAACAACAAACAAGATGAGGACAAATAGACATCAAATGTAAATAAGGTAAATGAGGTATGTAAAGCATGTATGAAGGATGCACTGGATTATTTGACAAAATAACTTCAGAGAAGGAACAGTGTCCCTACACAAGAAAAGTGACCTGGAATATACAGTAAGTTACAGAGGAGTTACTTTGTCAGTGGTTGCATCTAAAATCTACAACTGAATGTCACCAAACAAAATAAGACCACATGTACACCTGAAACTCAAAATAAATTAAAATGGTTTCAGACAGTAAAGATCAGATGACAAATATTCACCCTGCAGAGGCTACTCCAAGGCGTCAGATCAAAAACCTTGAAAGTTATACAACTTTTTATTGACTTCAAAGAAGTTTTTGACTCCATTTATAGCGGAAACTTTATGTCAATCCTAGTTATAAATGACATACGTGATATCATCGTTTCTACTATAAATGTATTTTAAATAATCACAGAAACTCAAGTTCTCTCCTGCGATAGTGACACCAAAAGGTCACGGGTAGTTTAGTATATATATATATATATATATATATATATATATATATATATATATATATATATATATATATATATATATATATATATATATGCATGTATGCATGTATGTATCTATATATGTATCTATATATATAAACCGCTCTTAGAATTATAGATTTGAGAGTAACAATTCCTTCGAAAGGACTCGAAAATATTCTTTTAACTACCTGCATCATATTCTCCATCTATCAAATTAAGCATTTAGCTCCGTATTCTGCAATAATTTATCAACTGTGTTGTTTTTATCTCTAGAAAATAATTAAGCTGTTACTTAACTTTAATTATAAAGCAAAGCTATGAAAATTGGTATTCGGGTCATAAACATGACGTCTATACCCTATATATTTATATCAAGAACTACATTATCTAATATGTTGCTTTTGATTGAAGAAAGCATGGTGTAACTCGAGAACGATTCTGCTCCTATTTCTGGCAAGTTGAATGGCGGTGAAGAAGCTTTCTTATTTACTCATAGCATCAATGTTTATGAACTCGATGACATTTTTATTTTGGTAAGAAAATAGATTGATCTATATTAATGATGGGGAAATATTACATTTGTAAAAGGTTAGAAATTGTTTCAATAATACATATACATTTAATGTAATTTACATTATCTGATGTGAAGTAGTATTGTCGTGGAATAGTTTCTCAGACAAGTGTAAGATAATATCAAATCCTATTCAAAGGAATGAATAGCATTCGGATTCTGCAATATAGGAATGTACTTGTAAAATATCTTCTTCCCAATCTTAATTGCCTGAACGCAAAATAAGGTGATAGAAGCGATACAATGAACTTTAACGGACTTGGAGTAGGTTTGGCGCGTGTACAGTGAACGAAGGGCCAAGTTATACAAATATCTATTCAAGCAGAAATATGTGGGATGCAGCTTCAATTACAGAAAAGTTCAGCTGAAAGTAGTAGGATAGAGATTAAAGAAATAAGAGTTAAAGGATCTCTTTAATATATTTTTATTACCGCAGTCCTGATTAAGAAGACCTATGACCAAAGATGTCCTGTCCGTGACAATCCCTTACTTTGGAATATCTAGGATTACACTGTCTGTCTTACCCTTCATGGTAAAGCCTGAATAGAAATTTGGCAGCTATATTAGATGGTCTTATGAGCACATACAACTCTGTTTTGGCTCATACTTATATACATATGTATAAATTATCCGAATAAGATATTCTTTTATAGCGATTTTGTTTTCGTTTACAAAGAAATGAAAAGTTTTTTTTTTTTTGTTTTGTAAAGCAATGCAAGAAATAAGTTGCTTCTCCGGATGATTTTATTGGGAAAATTATATTACCTTATATGATATGCATCACTAAAAATGTAGGGCAGTAGCTGATGACAGATTCGGCAGACTTAAATTACAGCAGACTTAGAAAAGAGTTAGATTACTGTTGATGTCGATTACGTTGCTTCACTCTCTGAGTTAGAATTCTGGAGTCGATAACATATGTACTTTAAATATGAGGTCAATTTTTAACTACTCTGCTGTATCACAAAATGTTGAGCTTTAGGTTCTTGTTTGAAAAGAGAAATCGATAATATATATATGGAAGGTAGTATAAACAGCGGTAGAGTATCGAATTCACTGATAAACCTCTAGGTTTTATGTACGCACTTCACCAAGTGGGACAGTAGTCTATATTTCTGCGGCTTTATGAAATGGATACGCTGAAAGATCTAGCACTCAATCTATGAATTTTAATTTTCTGTAATTTGCAGGAAAAAGAAAGGCAACGAACCAAATTGAATATAACCTGCTCATCGTTAGTCTTGGACATTTTTGTTCCTTTATACACACTCTTCGTCGTCTTCATGATGGATTTCAATATTTTTAAAAATCCCAACTCCATTTCATTCCTATTACCGAAAGATGATGTGTTGAATTGTGGCCGTCATACAGATACAAACAAACACACATGCAGGCGCCCACTGCACGCATCGCGCACACACGCACATACGCACACAAACACACCGTTCATCTCATACACATGCCAAAAGACACACACAAACATGAACCAATCATCATACACAAGCACATTCAACTATCATACACATAGACAGCCATCACACACATACGGACTTATTAACCATCACACCTACTTTGACCACACACACACAAATCAAACTTTTCACGTACGCAGCAACCTTAAATAAGTCAATCTTCACACAAACAGCACTCATCACTCACAACATTCTTCTATACACGTACGCGCACATACACGCACCAGTCATCACACGGATAATACAAACAACCAACTAACTATATGCATCCAAATATCTCAACCACTATACATGCATATACCCATACATACAAGTCCCACGAGGCCATAAATCATCACGAACAGATCATAATCGAATGAAACACAATAAAGATGAGATGCCAGCAAAGACTAAGACTGGAAGTCTTGACTTTGGGACTGAGTCCTGGTGTATGGCTTTTCCTAGCTTTCGGGCATAGAAAAGAGGAGAAAGAGGAATAGGTTGAGACAGAGGCTTTTAGTTGGATTGAGGACTATCAAGTAATTGGTTTTATCTGTTTAATAAAGCTGTCGGCATTCATTATTTAGTGAATCATTTAATGCCATTAGATATAGGCTCAGGTATGGTTCTGTGGTAAGAAGGTTCTTTCCCAAACATATGGTTTCGGGTTCAGTTTCACTGCCTGGCATCTAGGGCAAGTGTTTCCCACTATGTCGTTGGGCTGATCGAAGCCCTTTTAGAGGATTTAGTAGATTGAAACTATGTGGGTATATATATATATATATATATATATATATATATATATATATATATATATATATATATATATATGTATGTGTGTATATTTATATGTATGATTGTATATATATATATATATATATATATATATATATATATAGAGAGAGAGAGAGAGAGGGCATAAAAAGAGAGAAAATAGACAGCTTCTGAAAATGCAGAAATACCAGCCTCTGAGTACAACTCAGGTAATCTCCACCGCTTCAACCCTAAAATCAACAGTCAATCGGGTTCAGCCGGTGGCTCCTATGATACCACACAACAGATGGAGAATGGCCTATAACAGCAGCCGAGATTTGTTCAAACCAATAATCGGACTTCCCACAACACTTAAAAGTCGACCGCGACTACAATTAAGAATATTATGCTGTGATACTACAAATGGTAGATAGCTTATAGTAACAGCTGGGTGTTGTCTGTTTACTCCAATGCGTGGGACATTGATTACACCTACATTTGGAGAGTAACTGCTGCTGTTACATAAACGCTGTAAAGTTTGAATGGATTAATGGATCGTACATGACTTTTCTTAGACTGTTCTTTCCTTCTGAACAACGACAAAGAAATCTTCACGACCACCAGCTTGTACATGCCGAAGTTCAGCTTGCCCTGGGCGCCAGCAAACCTAGGGCCGGCCTTGCTTCTGAAGATGGAGCTAAGACCGAAATATATTAAGGTTTAATTAAAATTTCCGCATTGTCAGAAGCTGTCTATTTTCTCTCTTTTCATATCCATCGATATCACAATGCTTCAAGCGAACTACAACGTTCTTATAGATATACACACATACACGAGTGTGTGTTTTGTGTGTCTTTGTGTCTGTACCCCACCACCATTTTTGGTTTGTTTACGCCTCCGTAATCTAACAGTTTGGAGAAAGAGAAAGATAAAATAAGTAGCAGGCTTAAAAATAAGTCCCGAGGCCGATTTGTCCGACTAAACTCTTCAAAGCAGCTCTTAATCATAGCCGCTGTCCAATAACCCAAACAAGTAAAGGGATAAAAGAGAAAATAAAAGAGATATCTGTAATATTGCTCTGCTTGTCGCGACGTGTGTTCAAGTGTCAGAATTTCAGTAACCTTAACTACTGAACGAAATCAAAGATATAATCTAAATTATTGATATGATGAATCAATTTACAAAAACCTGTAAATAATGCATCAAGATAAAAATAAGTTGTTTTTTTTTTAAACGTGTAATTTTCACGGATCACATTAGTTCGGAATTTTTGTGATAACATCAAGAAAAGAAATTTCTACTTTAACATTTCTACTTTAAAATTTCTACTTTAACACCAATTTCGTTATCTAGCATCTACCTTGTTATCAATTATACTGAGGTTTCGATTCAGAATAATTCTCATGGAATTCAGTATTCACACTTGCAGTAATATAGCCGACAAAAAAAAGTTATACAAGGCTTGTTCTCCAAATTAATCTAATGGGGTTTTATGTAGTAGTTCGATACTGCGGAGAAAGATGTTCATGACGCCCGTTTAACAAAAGACGCACGTGAAATACAAGCGACTAATCATTATATATTTGTGTACAACTGGCTGCGAGTTGGTAGAATCGTTAGGACGCCGGGAAAAACGCTTAGCATCATTTCGACCGTCTTTACGGTGTGCGTTAATATTTTGCCGAAGTCAGCTTTGCCTTTCATCCTTTCGGAGTCGATAAAATAAGTAGCAGTTGAAAGCTGGTGTCGATGTTATCAACATAACCATCCTCCAAAACTGCTTAAATTTGAAGCCAATATATATATGTGTGTGTTTGTGTGCAATTACATGCGCACCCTTGTGTGTAGCACATGATAAAATGCGTTATGCAAAATCTAATGGGTTTATATCGATATAATTAACATAAGCTTATAACAAAAAGAATTACAAGGTAGGGAAATATCAAATAGTTTACCGATAAGAACTGTCATTTTTATTTCCGTTCCAAACCGTTGTGCAGACTGAGGAGAGAGCGAGAGACGAATAAACTTCAGTTATTGTTGGTATCTTATTTTTAGATCCTATAAAGAGAAAAAGATAACTTCGGCGTGATGTGTACTCAATGTGCAAAGAACCGGAACACTATGACAGAACATTCTACCTGATGCTCTAACAACTCCTCCTACACACCGGCCGGTCAGGTAAAATATCTGACAGAAAAAAATCAATATCTTGAAATTATTTAAAGTATAATCAGAAAACATGAAATGAAACGCTTTTGAAATCTCCGATATTCATTAAATTATATATAGATCTGATTCCCAGCAGAGGATTTCATTGACTAAGAAGTAAAGAGAATAGCACAGATTGACACTTACTTGAGAAATAGTGTTTGCTTTCATTTCCATTTTCTATTATGAGATTTTGAAAATAATGCAGTTGTAATATTAAGTTGTCATAATATTAACACAGGTCTAGTCATTAAGTATAAATACAATAATGCGGTCATTTGCACTAAATATTACAACGTTCATTAAAGTATTATTGCTAGAGTGTCAATGGTTACCACTAATGCTACTAGTTTTAGAAGAGATGTATGTAAAAGTTCTAAAGAACTCTTAGATACATCTCTTTAAAGCTTGGAATTATTTCAGAAGTTGCTCTTCAGACGAAGAAAGATAGATACAAAGCTAACTTGTTACAAATAGAATTAGAATATTTCCTATCACCCAAATTAAAGTGAACTACGCAATATAACTATATCCACTTCCAATATATACAATGAAACCTATGCAGTGGATATGAAATCTAGACTTATTACTGGCTTTATCTATGTCCTATTCATTTATAGTTCATAGAAGTTAATTTCTTGTTTTAAAACAGTCATCTTTATTATTTAATCTTATTTTACAAATAGATTGTGATGATACTTAGGTTATAGTGATATCTCAATTATCAGATTATTTCTTGATATAAACTCCTCCTGCAAACATATTCCTTAAATTTATTAAAGAATTTATTCTGCTCTATCGCGTTTGGTTGACAAAATTTGGGTGGTATAGATAGCAAAGTAAAATTTAATATTATTGCAGACTATCTCAATATTTCGATTAGCTGTGTTTGGTATATTATCTGAGAAGGAACATTATTGATGAGAATCAATTATTTGAAATTTCGCTTTAAAGTGTTTAGATGAGTTTGAAATGAAAATCGATCTGTTAAACGTCGCTTTGACTATACGGAAATTTTACACAGTCAAATAGTATTTGTTAGCAGTCTATATACTTTTCCTCCCTATTAATTTGTTAGAATTAAAGAATCACTAATATCAATGTATTGCATCACCCATTGAATATCTTGTTTACAGGGATATTTGCAATCTAAATAAAATCAAAAGTCAAACTATAGACGTTTCAAAACCTCAACAAGGCTTATATTGTCAGTTGTAACTATTTTATATTACAGATATCGTTAATTGAAATGGCATGGTATCCTAGCACCCCATTATAATGACAGAATGAGCAGAATGTTATAACGTTAGTATAAAGACTATTTTCCCTCCTGGATACTGGAAATCTGTTGGTACTGTCTATTCGACATATATTAGTTGTTCGATATCTATAAACTATCAAAATGTTTCATACATTCTTCCAACCTCTTTGGATGATACTCTCCACATGTTGCTTGAGCCGACAATATCAACTATAAAAATTGCGAAAGAAGCAATCACTTTTTCTAATGACTATATAAACACAAAATTCAGCAGTATTCTTGTTGTGTATTGCCTTTTACCACTTATGACATAAAATCGATTTGGATTTTCAAAGAACAGGGCGATGCAGCCCCACGAGAAATTGAATCCAATATGTTTCTGACCTGATGTCAACATCAAGTGATATATCTGCAAAAGAAAACATTCTAATAGCTTATTTGTTTAAACTAAGTCTATTAACTTTTCAACCTGAGATGTCACCTAGTTGGCTATATTTCTGTTCGCAGATCGTAAGTGGGTTCTGATTATTTTTTCGGAATGTTTTATATTCTCATAGGGAAACTTTTTAGCATTTGTGTCAGCAGGTGAGTTAAGCTGTTTCTTTTTAGATGTATAATTATGCTGTTTTTGCCGGTATTCTTTTCAACAAGTGATGTTAAATAAATTTTCATAGTGTTAACTCTCGGCAAGGAAGTTTCAACTACAAGAATCATGTAAAATAAGCAATTTATCTGTCACGAACAAGTTAATTGCATTAATAATGATGTTGTCATAACTGAGGACGCATAAAAATTTAAGATATTACAGTATAATACATAAATAAACATGTTTCAATAGTGTGCTTACGATGACATGCTTCCAACGGTTTCTTGATTTCTATTTCGTATTTAAATTTTAGCAGTAAATACAGATGTCATGCATAATTGTTTATAGTATATATTATTGAGTTTACTGTTTAACCAGATGACTATAAATTTAATTCTGTTACTATAACTGTTCTGCTTTAGCCGTATGCTAAGCATTATTAAGTTGACTTTCCTTATATATATTGAAATATTATTCAAAATATACCAACAACAATCAATAGCTAATTGTATTTACACTTTATATTCATTAAATAACAGTTAGGTAAATATCGATCATATACTTCTACGTAATGTTCAAATTAGGACAAGAAAAGAAAAACAACTGCCTGTAAGAGATATCGTTTGTTCGAACTCGTTCACTAGTAGAAGTAGGGAAATAGAAAATGATGAAGTAATGATGCTTTGATAGTGCCGTATATTTCCTGATTTGGTTTTAAACTAAACTTTTTAGACTAAGCGATATACTCTAATTACCAGTGCCACTTGTCTGAAAATGTTTAGACATATTTTATGATTCCTGATGATATTAGTTTATAATTTGAATTTTATGATTATATCATGTATTCTCCATAATTAAACGCCATCAATCAATATATTCAGTTAAACAAATCTTATAAAATCAAATAACAAAACTCAGTAATCATGGAGCAAATAATGCTTACTTGGGAAAAACATACAAAACATTCTA
>NC_142931.1:56153295-56180795 GCF_046866305.1 Octopus bimaculoides | reverse complement strand
TAATGTTAATAGAAGTTTCACGAAAGGAAATCCGAAATAAAAATATACCGTTTTCTGCAGTCATAGGAAGCTGAAACAAAACAAGAATATGTAAGGTAGAAGCATAGAAGATGCTCTGAAGCGTAAGACACAACACAAAATCAATATCTGAGCGGTATAAGTAACATGATACAATATGATTTGGAAGTACACCACGCATATAGTTTCTTTGCTCCAGCCATATATTTTTCTATTCCTATTGAGAATCTCTCCTCTCAAACACATAAGAACAGACACACATACGCAAGCTCACACATACGGACACACAAACATAGTTTTACAAATGGGATATAGAATATCGTACTTATATATCTATCTATGATATTTGTGTGTGCTTGCATATATCTGTTGCTGTGATTATATATATATATATATATATATATATATATATATATATATATATATATATATATATATATATATAATATGAGTGTATATATGTTTGTGTATTTGCCCTGCTAAGCCTTGCACTTGCTATTACATATGTGCGTTGGTTGTCTTAGTTGTGACTCTTACCAAAATCATTGTGAATTCGAGAGGAAAGAGTGAAGGCTGATTTATTCTTGCATACCTTGTCACATTCAACTCAAACGAAAGTGTCTACTTAACTGCATGGATCACAGTGAAACGTGCGCTTAGTCTCATTGCATGGTTCAATGAATGTTCACAATACACCGGGTGCAACATTGGTGTAAATACTCCAGGCTTATTACATGTTTCTTATATGTTGTCTACACGCACAAGCAAATGTAGAGAAAATATTATATATATATATATATATATATATATAACAATAATAATGATGATAACTTCATTTATTTGCCAAAAGGGCAAAGGATAAAGGGGACAATACAAAGACAGATATAAAGTGTTAGTAGTCACGATATACACTGAAAAATAAAGGACATATGCATAGCATACAAAGGTTAACAAAAATAGTGGCAAGGAGGATGATAGAAATGTGGCGCTCCTGATACAGGAAAGCCTCTAGTGATAATCGAGGAATCCCACTGTCCGAGATTTTCCAGAAATCTTAAGAGCAAGAGACCCCTCCAATTCTTTCTCTCTGACTCACAAGTCAATACTCAGAGAGGTACCATCCACTTTTGCCATTTTTGCAACTTTAACCCACCTTCCAATAAAATATCCCGAGGATAGCACTTCCCTCTCCACTAATAATAATAATGTAACTGGTTTCACATTTTGGCACAAGGTCGGCAATTTCGAGGGAGGGGATAAATCGATTTCACGGATCCCGGTGTTCAACTGAACTTTTTTATCGACCCTGAAATTTATGAAAAGGCAATGTCGACCACGGCGGAATTTAATGCAGAACGTAAAGCAAAGGAAATGCCTTCCGTCCGGAGTACTAACGATTCTGCCAGTAATAATAATAATAATAATAATAATAATAATAATAATAATAATAATAATAATAATAATAATATAGACCTATAACCTGTCTCCCTACGATCTACAAAGCCTTTACTGCAATAATATCACAGAGAGTGAGTAAACACCTGGAAAATAACAACCTGTTTCCAGAAGAGCAGAAGGGATGCTGCAAGGGCTCATACGGCTGTAAAGATCAATTATTGATCAATAAAGCCATAACTGAAGACAGCCGCAGAAAGAAGAAAGGCCTCAGTATGGCCTGGGTGGACTACCAAAAGGCTTTCGACAGTGTTCCCCACACGTGGATTCTGGAAACACTAGCCATAAACAAGGTGGCACCAATTATCATAAAATACATAGAGCACTCAATGAACAAATGGCAGACAGTGCTACAGCTCCAAACAAAAGAGGGACTTGTGAAAACGAAAGCCATCCCCATTAGAAGAGGAATATTCCAGGGAGACACGCTCTCTCCACTCCTGTTCTGCCTGGCACTCACACCTCTAACAGAATTGCTAAATAGAACTGGATGCGGTTACAAATGCTATGGAAAAACAGTCAGCCACCTTCTATATATGGATGACCTAAAATTATATGCAAAAAACGACAAAGAGCTAGAAACACTACTACAGACAGTACACGGCTTTACCAAGGAAATAGAAATGAAATTCGGATTAGAAAAATGTGCCAAAGCAACCCTGAAAAGAGGAAAATTAGTTAAAAGTAGCAATATAACACTAGATAAAGCCAATGAAATAAGAGAACTAGACGAAATCCAACCATATAAGTATTTAGGAGTCAATGAACTAGATAGGATACAACATACACAAATGAAAGAAAAAATAAAGAAAGAGTACTATAGACGAGTTAGATCAATACTAAAAACAGAGCTCAATGCTAAAAACAAGATAATGGGTATCAACACTTTAGCTGTCCCAGTTATAAGCTACAGCTACAACATCCTTAACTGGACACTAAACGAACTATGTAAAATAGACAGGAAAACAAGAAAAATAATGACAGGATATAGGATGCACCACCCAAAATCTGACATAGAAAGGCTATATATACAACGCACAGAAGGTGGCAGGGGTCTTATACAGCTAGAAAACTATTATAAAATAACCACCATAGGACTGCAAAAATACCTACTCCAGAAGCAAGGGAAACTAATACAAATAGCCACAAAACACGAGCAAAACAAAAAACTGTTTTCAGTATTTAAGGAAGCTGACAAATACAAACAAGAAATCAATCTACCTAACAAATACGAAGAAGAAGAAGAAACAACAAAAGCTATAAAACAAATGAAATCCAAACTAAAACTAGAACAGCAACGGACCATGATAAAACGATGGCAAGAAAAGCCCCTACATGGTAAATACTGGGCTAAACTAAATGCGAAAGAAATAGACAGAGAAAAATCCCAGCAATGGCTGAGAAGCTCAGGACTCAAAGCAGAGACTGAAGGATTTTTAATTGCTGCACAAGACCAAAGCCTCCCCACCAGAAATTACCAAAAACACATAATGAAAAGAAATATAACAAGTAACTGTAGAATATGTGGAGATCGACAAGAAACAATAAATCATATTATCTCTGGCTGCCCAGTCCTGGCTAAGAAGGAATATATTCACAGACACGACAGAGCTGGGACCTATATACACTGGAAGCTATGCCAACATTATGGAATAGCAACAGAAAAAAGATGGTATAAACACACGCCAGAAAAGGTCACAGAAAACGAGAAAGCAACCATACTCTGGGATATGCCAATACACACAGATAGAGAAATTAAGGCAAATAGACCAGATATAGTTGTCAAAGATCATGAAGGAAAAAAATGCCTTCTAATTGATGTTTCAATACCAGCAGATGACAACGTTTCTCTAAAAGAAATGGAAAAACTTTCAAAATACAAAGACCTGGAAATAGAGATAACTCGAATGTGGAATCTAAAAACAGAAACAATTCCTATCATAGTAGGTGCCTTAGGTATAATAAAAAAATATTCAGACAAATACATAACAAAAACACCAGGACTTACAAATATATATAACATACAGAAAATTGCACTACTGGGTACTGCACACATTCTACGCAAAACACTTTCAATACAGTAAACATAAGAGCACCACAGCAAACCACAGCACATACCCAAGGCGCACAGATCTGCGCTCGGTAGTGAAGTGAAAGTACGTTATAAAAATAAAACTACTGAATAATAATAATAATAATAATGATGATAATAATAATAATAATAATAATAATAATAATAATAATAATAATAATAATAATAATAATAATAATAATAATAAGTTTACAAACTATATAAAAAAAAAGAAATGGAACAAAATAGTAAGTACATATATTGAATAATTACGCATACACTTGAACGTGTACACAATGATATATACGTTTTGATACCCATAGAACTACACATGCATCTTAATGTTTACAGAACTACGTAAAAATCACAGGACACACTTACGGATACGAAAACACATATCACAAACGAAGCAAAACCAAAACTTTTTTTCTTTCTTCTTTGTTTATTTTCATTTTGTGAACAAATACAGACAGTGAACCATTCATAAGTTTAAAACGCCACACACACACAAAAATACACTATGCCTGGAGATAAATCTATCAACAAAAAAAATACAGATGAATACCGATCTGCTAGCCTTAAAAAACTACGCTACGAGCAATGTTTACATGCTGAGAACTCGGTGACGGTGTTGTCTCAAAAAACTGACCCTAAACAGACAAATCCGTCCCCGAATGTCAACGCCAAAGCTCGTCATGCCTCAATGATAACAAGGCAGATCACAAACCAGAGTGGTTATCGACCGAATCACAAAGGGCCACTCACTCGAAATAGATCTGCTAGCCTTAAGAAGCTACGTCACGAAAGCTCGGAGACGGTGTTGTCTCAAAAAACTTACCCTAAACAGACAGATCCGTCCCCTAGCGTCAACGTCGAAGCTTGTTATGCCTCACTGTTAATAAAACAAAATATAAACCGCAATGGTCATAAACCGGATTATAAAGGACCACTTACTCGGATAATGAACCAGATCCGAGACGAGAAATCTGCTACTGGTTCAAATCTTCCCGACACACAGGAGCTGGAAGTACCCCACAACCGGAATATTCCAACAGATGGCCATCCATGCTCGTCATCAAATAACCAAAAGAAAAAGAATGAAAAATGGTCTAGGGAAGATAATAAAGAAGTTCTTAGAGCCTTCTACCGTGCCATATATTTCCCTACAGATAAATCTAATACTGTACAAACCTACTTAAACTGGAGACAGAAACACCTTGCAGTAAGACCCTACATAGACAGTAATAAACTTGCCAACGTCAGAAGAAACATTATAAAAAAAAAATTACTAACTGAAGTAGAGATTGACCAAATTAAGCAAGCAGTAAAGGATAAAAAGAATGAAACTGCAGCTAAAGAAGATACTACAGAGGAAATAATTATAAACCAGCCCAAGGCTGATGAAAATACAGTAATAATTGAAAGAGTTAAGGTAACTGATAGGCAAAATAAAATACTCTCTGAACCAACCATAAACACTAAGGCAGGTGAAAATCAAATAGATGAAGGAAGTCATACAGAAATCGACGCAACAGAACTACATGATCTAAAAAATCAAATCATGATTGAATGGCTGAAAATTAAAGAAACTAGTATGAATGAACGCGACACTCTCCCCAAAATTCGCAATTCTAACCAAAACCTGAAAATAATTGGTAAAATCCGCCTTGCACTTAAGGATATAATTTCAGCTAATGATGTAGATATTACAGATCTCAACCACCTGTACTATGCATCCGCAAGAATCTCAACGATTCTATGTGGTGAAAAGATTAGAAAAAGACAACACTCCCACAAAAAGCCTTCTTGGCAAGAACGCATTCAACACCAAATTAAGCTGCTTAGATCTGACATAGAATGTTTGAAAAACCTTAAATTTGACAAGAGTATCAAACCTACAAAGACCCAAAAACTAAAGAAAAAATATAACATGAAAACCATAGTTGACATTGATGCCACCATAGAAACCATCAAGCAAAAGGTATGTGCTAAAGCTGCCCGCATAGCAAGGTATGAAAAGCGTGTTAAATTCTTCCGAGATAATAACATGTTCAAAAATAACCCCAAAAATTTCTACAGGAAGATAGGGAAAACACCAGTAACAATAAAGTCTGTCCCATCAAAAGAAGAAGTGCAAGAATTTTGGAATAAAATCTGGGCAGAAGATAAAACACACAATGAAAAGGCCCCTTGGATTGATAGAATAGCTACAGACCTAGACTCCTTAGAGGAGCAAAAGTGGGAGGGGGTCAGGGTAGAAGATATAAGATCTGCTCTCGGGAGGTCAAGCAAATGGAAGTCTCCAGGAAAGGATAAAATTCCTAACTTCTGGTTGAATGCCTTCCCAGAAAGCCATGAACTGCTAACAAAACTTTACAACGATGTTTTGCAAAATCCTAGTTTGATGCCCTCTTGGCTAGTTAATGGTTTAACATTCCTGCTTCCAAAAAATGAGGAAACAAACGAACCAAAAAATTATCGCCCCATAACCTGCTTAACAACAATGTATAAGACGCTAACATCTGTCCTAACCGAGTACACCTATAGTTTTTTAATAGAAAGTAGCATATTCCCTAATGAGCAAAAGGGATGTAAACGTGGATCTTATGGTTGTAAAGATCAGCTACTCATCAATAAGATGATCTTAGAAGATTGTCACAAGCGACACAAAAACTTGTCAATAGCCTGGATAGACTATAAAAAGGCCTTTGATAGCCTACCACATAGCTGGATTAGGAAATGTCTGGAAATGTATAAAATAGCTCCTACTCTGCGAAACTTTTTATCTGTAAGTATGAGATCATGGAGAACCACACTGATGTTGAACAATGACAATGAATCTCTAAATGCTGGAGATGTAAGAATTTCATGTGGCATTTTCCAGGGTGACTCACTATCACCACTCCTCTTCTGTCTAGCCCTAATACCGCTCTCAAAATTGCTCAATGATGCACAGTATGGTTATAAAATATTTGATAAAAATATAAATCATCTCATTTACATGGATGATTTAAAGCTCTTTGCAAAAAATGACCAACAACTCAAAGGCCTACTAGCGATTGTTAAACAATTCAGTGATGACATCAGGATGCAATTTGGCCTTGATAAATGTGCAAAAGCTATCTTTATCAAAGGAAAAATGACAAATACATCTAATGTGAACCTTGACCAGCAAAATGTCATAAAAGAGTTAGAACCAGCGGAGAGCTACAAATACCTAGGGGTAATTGAAGGGGACAATATCAAGCACTCAGTGATGAGGGAAAGGATCAGAAGAGAATGTTATCGCAGGGTGAGAGCAATACTGAAGACAGAGCTGAACGCGAGAAACAGGATCGAAGCGATCAATGCTCTAGCCATACCAGTCGTGACTTACAGTTTCAACATCGTTAACTGGTCAATTACTGAAATATGTAATGTTGACAGAAAAATACGAAAACTGTTGACAATGCATAGAATGCACCACCCTAAGGCAGATATAGAACGTCTTTATCTGCCAAGAAAAGAGGGAGGTCGAGGACTACTACAGCTGGCATTATCAATGAAGGTAGCCACAATTGGCCTAGACGCCTATATGAAAAACTCTGAGGACTGGATGCTAAAACTTGTCTTAAAATATGAAAGCAAGAAAGCATCTTACTCAGTAACAAAACAGGCAAAGGAATATCTAAGTGAATTCCAATTGCAACAAATTCAAGAATTAGACGAACTAGAAACACCTACAGAAAAAGCTAAGCGCTTGAAAACCCGTGCTAAAATTGCTGCCTTAGCTATTATGACTGAAAAATGGCATGGAAAACCTCTCAATGGCAAATACCCAAAGAGAGCGAATAATGCAGATATTGACAAAGCCCTTACCCACCAATGGTTAATGGCCTCTGGATTGAAATCAGAAACAGAGGGGTTTATCATAGCAGCCCAAGATCAATGCCTACCTACAAAGAACTACCAGGCCAACATATTAAAGAACGGCAGCTCCCCATTATGTCGTATATGCCAACAACAAAATGAGACCATCGATCATGTTGTCTCCATGTGCAGTCTGCTTGCGCCTACAGAGTATCTCAACAGGCATGATAGAGCTGCACAATATATTCACTGGGTAATATGCAAAAACCTGGACTTGCCCCATGATAAAAACTGGTGGGAACACAAACCACCCCCAGTACTTGAAAATGATCACATTGCACTCCTCTGGAACTTCACCATTCAAACTGACAGAAAGATAGACGCAAATAGGCCAGACATCATACTGAAAGACTTCAGACAAAAATCATGCCTCCTCATTGATATGACTGTCCCAATTGATATAAACGTATCTGTCAAGACCTACCAAAAACTGAGCAAATATAAAGATCTTGAAATAGAAATTAGCAAAATGTGGAATCTGAAGACGAAAACAATACCTATTGTCATAGGTGCCCTGGGAATGACAGCGAAACGGGCTGATTACTACCTAGCTCAGATACCAGGAAACCCCAAAATGGCTGAAGTCCAAAAGATAGTGCTCATGGGAACTGCCCATATCCTACGTAAAATACTGTCTATGTGATCTCAAATTTTAAAGCAAACATAATTTTCTTATGGTTTCTTAAACATTCACTTGAACAAAACTGTACAAATCCAAATATATGGTACCCTGGGCATAACACCTACATGAACTTCTAACTTGTTGTCTCTTGAGGTCTCTGGGTGAGACTTGGATCCAACTTGTACAAATGCAAAACAAAAGTCAAACATAAAATAATAATAATAATATGTTTTGCCTTGGTACAAAAGATGGGCTACAGCAAATATTCTGCTCAATACCATAGATTTGCTTCTCATTTGTTTGACCTTAACAAGCTAAGCATGTCCTTAATAATATTAATTATTATTAATAATAATAATAATATCAATAATAACAACAAGAACAAGAACAACAACAACAACAATAATAATAATAAGAGTAATAATAATAATAATAATAATAATAACAATATTGATAAGGCGGTGATCTGGTAGAATCGTTAGCACGCCGGACGAAATGCTTAGCGGCATTTCGCCCGTTGCTACGTTTTGAGTTCAAATTCCACCGAGGTCGATTTTGCCTTCCATCCTTTCGGGGTCGATACATTAAGTACCAGTGAAACACTAGGGTCGATGTAATTGGCTTATCCCCTCCCCACAAATGGCTGCTCTTGTGGCAAAATTTGAAACTATTATCATTATTATTTTTATTATTATTATTGTTGTTGTTGCTGTTGCTGTTGTTATTGTTGTTGTCGTTGTTGTTGTTGTTGTTCTTCTACTTGTTCTTGTTCTTCTTCTTCTTCTTCTTCTTCTTCTTCTCTTTGCTATTAATGCTTAGCGGCATTTCGACTGTCTGTATTTCTGATTTTAAATATCAGGATAAACGGCGCATGACCTCGCAGGAGGGGCCGAGTTAGAATTTTCTTCGGGTTCAAGTCACACACGTACCGTGCAAAATGTCTTTGAATAGCAGTTGTTTAAGGATGGTGAACGAAACAACCATGTTTCCAAAAGTGAATTATTCACACCCCAAAGAATTCCTCTCAACACATGGCTATGATGCTCTCCCACAATTTCTGCTCGTGATCAGAGATGCCCATATCGTCATCCACTAAGGGACGTGCTCAATTGGTAAAGGTCAAACAACTGACAAGCAAATTTGTAGTATTGAGCTGAATATTTGATGTAGCACATCTTATACACCAAGAAAAAACATGTATATGTTAACACACATACACATATATGTATGTATGAAAAAAATAAAGAATGAACATTCACTATCAACAATTTGTTTAATTTAAACTATTTTGAATATTCTAGCACAATGCAACCGATGCCAATAGCAATTTGCAAATTTAATCGATCCTTTATTTGGTTGATTAATTAGTCAGAAGTATAGAGTCTCTGACTACCAAGCTTTTCTTGTCAAAGTTAACATGCTGTTGTTAAATGTTGTATTCGTTGAAATAATGCGGATGGGAGTTGACAAGCTATAGGTTTCAGACCATTGTCTATAGCTTAATAACTCCTTCTAAATTGTGACAATATATCAGATATAAAATGCAATGTTGAGCCTACTGATATATTGAATGTAAAGAATTGAAAGTAGCACCGCAAACCCTTGTTTCCGACGCTCAAATGATTCTAAGCTGCCATTGAATTCAGAGTAAATGTGTTGATATTTATCTTGACGTATATTAAACAATTTATTTATAATATACTTATAAACTTTATAATGCAGAACATTATACCTTGAATTAAATATTGCTTTTAGGCTTTTGGCAGAAGGCCAGTAATTTCGATGAAGGAGCTAAGCTAATTACTTCGACCCTAGTGCTCAACTGGTACTTATTTTATCAACCCCGGAAGGATGAAAGGCAAAATAGACATCGGCGGAATTTGGAAGTCGAACGTAAAAACAGATGAAATGCCACTAAGCATTTTGTTTGGTGTGTTAACGATTCTGCCGACTCGCTGTCTTCATTTTGAATTAAATATTGATCAGTGGAACTTTGCTTCACAATAAACGATCTCTCTATTATTATCATTCAGCAGACTTGCAGAGAACTTCACTCTTTCTACTCTGCCGTGGCAAAGTTTTAGTCCGTTTTCTAGTAATGTACTTAAGATAGTACAGTGTCTGAATATTTGAATATTTTCCTAGGATTATATTTTTGCTCTAGATTTATGGATTGCATATCATAAGTAAATACATACGCATAAATTGATTTCTCTCTGGTTGAATGTTCGTTATATATGAGTAGGAAATTAGAAAACACAAATTCGACAGGAAGTGATTTCTTAAATATATCAATTCAGACAAGCGTGGCAGAATCAAGTTATAATGTGTTTTTGTTTTCCCAGCTGGAATGGGAGAAAGTGTTAAACAGATATACTCTTCTTATTTGGCAAGTAACATCCATATAAAAATATTACTAGGCTTACAATCTTAAATTTGTCGGCGCCATTTTCATTTATCTAGCTACATCGTATCTCCCATATAACAGGTAGTTATTTAATAATGAACGTAAAATATAACGGGACAACTGAATGACGAATCGATTTTATGGTTAGTGTGTTATTGAAGTGGTGGAAGGGATGTATCTATATGAGTGTATAGAGATAAATAATAGGAAAAGATTCAGCAAGGCGATCAAATCTTCATCATTGTAAGCGATTGTATGCATAACGAAATAGACAGAAAACCGGTCCTCGCTTTGCATTGCCGTAATCATATTTGTTCCGAAAAAAGGATATAAAAAAAAAAAGCCAACTGTGGTTGATATCAATGATAGATATCGATGGTCGCAGATCGTTCAGCTGAAATGTTTGCCTATTCATACAATATGACAAAATGGATAATAACAAGATACAAGTTACTTCCATTCATGCAGAAAATTAAGAGATTGTTACACTCAACTTCACAGAATTCGACCCCTTGAATTCTAATTCATAGATCAGGGCGAACATTTGCATGTGTACCGTTATTTTTGAATAAGTTTTCGATTACGATTCAAGTAAAATATGTAAGACACACAGATTTTAACAGATGTACACATAAATACACGGATATATGTGCAGTCACTCATGACTTCAGGCGACACAATTATAAATAATCTTAGCTATAGATATATTCTTATATAAATATATATTTCCCTCACTTCTTTCTCCTTTTCTCTCTTTCTATTTGCTGTTTGTCTGCCTTAGTTGTCTGCGTGACTGTTTTCGATTTATACAGAAACGTGAGCGAACACAGAGAACATAGAAATAAACATATTCACTCACTGTTAAGCATATATCTTTTGCAGAAACACTCGCGCGCGCACACACAGCTGCAAACAGCATGCACACACATATACAAGATTATGGGTTAGCGAGAAAACTATTACACGCTTTCTTTTATTATATGTGTGTGTGTGTGTGTGTGTGCGCGCGTGTGTGTGTGTGCGTGTGTGTGCGTGTGTGTGTGTGTGTGTGTGTGTGCGTATGATTCAGATACTCACATACTCACAAGAAACCTATATAAATGTGCGCATACTTGCGCAGGAACATGGTAGCTAATGTACATGCTTATTCAATTACATGAATCTTAACTACAGATGAAGCGGGGCACCAAAATATTGATGTATCTTCGAATGAATATCAGATAAAATGTATTTCGTGTACGCCTTGATAGTTCGGTCAGTACCATATATTAACTGTTGTCTCAGTAGATGTAATGCATAGTTTCATAGAAGCTACACAGTAATGAAACGGTACTCATAAAAGTTGGCATTATGCCAGCCGCACAACTTGTTGATTGAGAATGAAGTTAGGCAACTGTCTTGCTTGTCTTCTGTTATTATCATCTTAATTTTTTATTTGAGATCGCCTTAATAAGAAATTCAAATTTTAGCTCTTTTGTAATCAGATAACATACACACACACGCGCACACACACACAGACACACAGACACAGGCATTTATACACAAACATACAATACACACATACGCGTCTTTATGCACATATATGTACAAATATCTATAAAAATGGTTTAATATGAAAATTCTTCCCCGCACACACACACCTACACACATACACACACTTACATACATACATACTCACTTACCCATACACATTCACATAAATGTATAGATACATATGTACATACATACATACAGATATGTGTGTGTGAGAGAGAGAAACATCCTAATCTTTTTTGTCTCTCTCTCCTCTCTTCCACCTCTCATCCCCCCCCCCTGTGTCCGTGTATGTATATATATATATATATATATACACACACACAATAACGGACACGCATTGATTTAATAAAATACGCAGATGCATATCTTGCTCTCCGAAAGACTGATATTCTATATTTGATGGATGTAGCGTAATATATGCTTGTTGATATATTTTGAAATATCCATCAAATGTATAATGCCAGAAACGAAAGATTATATCTATTTGTGTAATTATGAAATCAATCAGGCACACATTATACATCTATCTACATCCCGAGATAGCTATATTGTCACTGAAATCATTTTTCTACGCCGATCTAAATGTTTAAATGTTGAATAGATACAGTATTCATAAAAAATCGCGACTTGGTAAAATTCAGGATCTTGTGTTTGCTTTAGAAGAATGCAGAAAATCAATGTGCTAGACATGAGACGAAACTATTTCAGAAATATCCAAATTCTGTTTCATAAGTTAAACACTTTGTAAAAATGAAAGTGACCTTTTTAAGGAATCTTTTCCAGTCTCATTGAAAATTTGTTTATTGCAGTAAATTTTTTACTGGGGAAATTTTTATTATGGCGAAAACCATCGGTGCATTACGTAATTCATCTAATTTCCAAAAGACGTTGTCACATCTGAAATATAAGCTTGAGAAAGCAAACTTGACAGAATTAAACTTTCATACATGAAATTGAGAGCAAAAAGTGTCAGCAGTATAAAATGGATCAAGTGTGACCGTACTCGAATATGAACGATGCGCATCACACGCACATCTAACGGTAAATTCTATCTGTATCGATCGATTCTTTAACCATCTAATCTAATCACCATTGAGTCTTCAATCAATCAATGAATCAATCAATCAGTCTCTCAGTCCATCTTCTACCTATCCCTCTCTCTCTCTGTCTCACTCTATGATATTGTTATTATTATTGTTACTATTACCCATGTCTTATTTCTCACTCCATAATTTCCCACACAGAGACACACACATGCGCATATCACTAAGAATAAATTGCGAACGAACCTTATGTGGACGAAAGCTTGTGTTTCAATACATCTTTCCCCAAGGTCATGCAAATCTATTCTCGAATTCCCAATACCATTCACTAAAAATACTGTGAAGTATCACTAAAGCATACCAGGAAATTGGTGTACCAAACGCTCAACAACAGCCCTTGTATGATCAGTGAAATGAATTGGCTTCACTAGTGTTTTAGCTGAAGTACATCCATAGTACTTACATACTTGCATACATACATACATACATACATACATACATACATACATATACATGCACACACACGCACACACACATATATGTACATATATACATATGTGAATATATATATATATATATATATATAAACAAAATTTATGTATGCAATTATTAGCTAATCTGAAGGGAAATAAGAAATATAAATATTTAAAAAGATATATATTGCTTACGCGTCATATAACTGACACAAAGATTCATTATATATGAGGAATTCATGTTTAAATTAGTTAAAATAGGACCTCGTATATTTTACGAGATAACGATATTTCAGCAGAAATAATTAGATCAGCATTGTTTAGAACAGCTAATAATACAATAAATATTCACATTCTCAAATGTTGTATGCTTGATATCATGTTAAATACAATGAACCATTAAATATTGGCAAGACTAAGTTAATTAATCTAAATGTTGATATATATCACACACAAACACCCTCACACACGCACACACACACACACACACACTCACACACACACATAACATTGTACATATAAATGCATATATATATATATATAAATATAAACACGCACATATCTATCTATCTATCTATCTATCTATCTATCTATCTATCTATCTATCTATCTATCTATCTATCTATCTATCTATCTATCTATCTATCTATATATATTCATATACATACATATATACATATATACATATATATATATATATATATATATATATATATATATATATATATATATATATATATATATATATATATATAGAGAGAGAGAGAGAGAGAGAGAGAGAGAGAGCGAGAGAAAGAGAGAGAGAGAGAGCGAGAGAGAGAGAGAGAGCTATATGTGTATGTATGTAAATGTATATGACATATGAATATCTTTGCATATATTTCTGCTGTGCATATAAGGTCATGGGATTTTAGTTCATTTCAGTAATAAGGATTTTTCCGAGACTTCATGAAGGAAAATTAAGATTACATGATATTCAGATAAAGGTGATCAAGATTTCAATATGACGATAAAAAGTATGCAGAGGATCCTTAACGCTCCGTTTGACTTCTTTTCAGTTAATCATTTCCAATTAGACCCTATGATATGGAAACAGTTTGGGTGATTTTTTTGAAAATATAATTACAAGATATTCACAGAAACACTGCAAAATACAATATAAATGCTGTAAAAGAAGTTGGACACGAGAGGGAAAAAAATCATTCATAAAGACATTCAAGAATTTCAAAAAAGAAAAAAAAGGAGAAAATTGTTTAAACGACCAAAATTACTTCTAACGATGTTATGAATCGATAGTTATAGGGAGGCATAACTTTAGACAATTATAACTTTAAAAATACACGCAATATCTAATAAAAAAATCAAAGGGACGACTATAAAGTATTACAATCTATTCAGATATTTGATATTTTACTCAAAAGCGTTTTAATTTTTCACGAAGAAAAATAGGATTACCCTCCTTGCCCAATACTTCACTTTTAGATAGAAATAACTTCTTCCACGGGGAAGGTGTTTCAGAAATAGGGGAAGGTTGTACAAAGCAACACTGTTCTCTTGTGATTCTACTGATGTTCGCTTGAAACTTGTTGACGTTAACTCATACAATATCACCTCTGACATTACTTTTTACTGAATAACAATGAATGAATTGAACCAAGGAAAGCAGGGAAATAGGGCCACAAGTTAAGTTATCTTTTTGAATATGAATTCGGTTAATTAAGAAAAACCTTGGTTAAGAGAGTAACACATTTTGAAAAAAGTAAGCGTTTATAACTAGATTTATGAGCCCTTACAATTTTTAACATTTCTGACGTTACAATAACGAAACGTACTCATTTAGTATGACAGTATACTCAGGACATTTTACTTGCATATAAATAAATGAAAGGACCACGAAAGACTGCCACTAGCATCTGAAATCTCGATTAGTTTATCACGGGAAACAATCATTAGATGGATGGTACACACAATAATTTCGTATCTCTCCAAAAACCTTAGTAATGTACTGCAGATATTATGTTGGTTCACGCATGTCTGATGTTTATATAAGATATATTGATTCCTAATATTGAGACACTTTGAAGAAATCTGTGTCCATTTAATCGACTCTTTTATTGGTTGATGCATGTTTTATTGATCCAGAGGGATTAAAAGCATACTTGACCGTGGTCAAATTTCAAATCGTTACACACGAAGTGAAATAAAAATATTTTCCAATGATCTCAGATTCTAAAAGAATGTAATATAGTTTTGAAGTAGGTACTGAACTCCGAACAGATCTAAAATATGCAGTTTAATAGCTCAATTTTCGTTACTGGAGTCTTCTGAAAACAGGGGGTTTAAAATAAGATACTACTTGCTTAAAATATGCTTCAATTCACTATTTTGGGAAAATCGAGGGGACTTTTGCAATCTTATGTGATGTTGAATTTGTTCACGCTAATTTCTGGCAGGGGGCGGCCAACATTAGCACCGATCTTGATATGTATAGAAATATGTCCTGTAGTATTGTTTACTTTTGTTTTAATCTAATATAGAGCGTTGCTGCAACATATATCGCTCTAACTCCGAACAAACTCTATATGGATAGAAGCACCACCAAAAAAATGAAAGAAATTATCTCAAAAGTAAATGGCAAGCAGGTCTTGATCAATGAAATTGCCAGAAGCTCTCATCTCTCGAGCAATGATATCAACGCTACAATATTTTTCCCATAAAAAGTATTCCATCAATACAGGATATTTACAAAGTTTTACCCGGTTTTAATGAAAATTAAAATTAATCAGAGTTGAATCGATTTTAATGAATTGTTTCTATTTTGCCCGATTATATTTCAAAGTGACAGGGAATCGTTAAATTTTATACTATACTTTCAAAAATTCGAGCGAAACCCTCTGCGCCTTGCGTATTAAGAGAATGATAAGATTATATAGTTTAGACAATCTCAACATAAAAACCATCAGTCTCCTGAAAAAATCGCACAAAAATATCTGCAAATACTATATCATTTTCACACCACTCAGCCGTATTTGAGTTTTAAAACAAAAACTTAAAGTTGTATGAAGATAAACTTCCAGAAATCATGCATACAGGGAATTATTTTTACAAATACCTGCTCCTCTGAACTGGTAAATTTCTGTTAAATATTCCTTTATCAGATGTTTATAAGTGATGCGTGGTCTGATCCAGTATTGTCGAAAATTAAGTACGTTTGTATCTATTTATATGCAAGTGCATAAATCTATTTAGGCATAAGGTACAGGAAACACAAATCATCAAATAGGTAAGAATTTCACTTTGTAATCAAGTGCTACTTGGTTCGATCCTACTGTATATCATATTGGACAACATAATTGAGATTTGAGTTCATTTGTCACGGACACAATATTACACCCTCCTTATTACACCTTCCAATACTACACCTTCCTCTTTCTTAGTTCTGCAGCGGCAAATAACTATTGTCAACCAATTCAGATAGCTATGTAATTTCCAACGAATGAACAGAAGACCAACAAATTTAAAACAACCCTAACCATGCCCCTACACTCGTTGGAAGCTTTAGAATGAAAGTCTTTCTAAAAAGTCATCTTAGCTGCAATAGTAAGGTTATTGACAAAAGGAAATTTTACGTTTTGACATAGTACTGTAGGTAAGAATCATAAGTCGCTTGCAACAGACATGTTAATATTGTAGGAAGCCTTAATATCCAATGCCTTCTGAGGATATTTTAGTAATCAGGCAAGATAGGATTAGGTATTCAGATATTCTTCACCGAAAAAAATAATATCAGTAGTAGTGAATCCATGCAACAGAAGCATTGAACGCGCATGTCTGACATGCATCTCTCTCTCGTTGAATTAACTCAACCCCCTCCTCCCACAAGTATATAATAAACATACGTGTGTATTTGGGCGTGTGTATGTAATGACTTAGGTTTCACAATAAAAAAAAGAATAAGAAAATTGTAGATCCGACTCCATAGTAAATATGTATATTACGAAGAAATAATAAAATGTTCAGAAATTTTCTCCCTTATAAAATTATTTGTTATAGCATAATTTGGACACTTCTAAATTTAAGATAGTAGCAATTAAGGAGGATTCTGAAATTTATAAGCATTGCTATAAAAGATAGTAATGATCGTTGCTTTATTTTTAACAAACAACTTTAAACCTGAATACGATCATATATTTACTCTGAGATATTAGCAACAACACATTAATTTCCTATCTCTGGGTCTGAATGTCATTGTAACCTAAGTAGTTGTTGAGAATGCTTATGATGTCATATTCTTGACGTCACAACCATCAAATCTGACTTGACGACTATCATCGATGTTTGTTGCGTCTTCTGACAGACGTTTTATAGTTTCCTTTTCTATTTTCCGCTTCTCTCTCTCTCTCTCTCTCTCTCTCTCTCTCTCTCTCTGCTTCTCTGTCTCTCTATATGTTCCCCCCCCCCCACTCATTTGTCTTAATTGTTCCTTCGTACTTCCAAGCTTGATTTCAGGGAAGTACGAATGTGACCCAGACGTCGATAGCAGATTTTTCCTATCGAAACATTGTGCCAACAAAATTATAAACAAAACAAGTTCAATAAGATCAATGTAATGCTTGAGTAATTCAGAGATAACTAACGCTTTTAAACTTCACATATAATCTATAATAATTAAAATATACAACGAATACAGAACAATAACACACTTCTACATATTTTTCCTGTTAGTCAAAGAACTCAATAGTGGAGCTTAGTAAAGTTATTTTTGTTTAAAAAGTAATAGTTTCGCGGTGTTGGTTTATAACTTCTCATATTTATATTATGAATGATGAGAAAAGTCAAATCCTTGACATCACATCAAACAAAGAATTCCGTACGTTTTTGTAAGGAAGCTAAATAATGTTAGATATTTCCTAAATAAGCTGAAGCTGACATAGAACTAATGGATTATGCATCGACCTTTAGTTACATATGGTCAAATAATTACTTACTCATCTCGTTCGTCATAAAGCTAGATTAATTGTTCTTTGTTTATGTAATGTTTAAATGTTATTTGACCTTTAGTAAGAAGCTTCTGGAATTGTAGAACAATTAGTTTATTATACATGCAGAAGAATATTTGTTTACTGTAGTGTGTTAAACATTTTATTGTTTTTTTTTTTTGTTATTCAAGATTGATATCTATACAAATATTAGCTACGTCATTTGACTAGTATTAAATTGCTAAAGAAGACCATGGGATTTGAATAATTTCGGTAGACGTTTGTCGTTTCTGTGAGACACTATGGAAACCTATTACAGTTGCAAAATGTGTAAATTAGATGACTGCATTTGCATAGTATCAGCGAGAGTATGTTAAGTGAATAACAAATTTAATCAGACGAGAATAAATGCATGAAAGAATTGTTGTAAAGATAGATTTATGTAGTTGGACAAAATTGTATAAGAAATGATGTTATCTATATATATATATATATGCATATATATATATATATATATATGTATGTATGTATGTATGTATGTATGTATGTATGTATGTATGTATATATATATCAGCATAGCTTAGTATTGCTTAGCCATTGCAATACTAATAACCTGTTGTTAGAATTCAATATACATATGTTTCAGAACAAAGTGTCAGTCGTGTACAGCGCTGTAATAAGAAAGTAATAATGTACTTCACTTTTGAATCTCCGATGAAGCTATAGGGTAATACACAAGCACTCAGCTATAGGTGCATTGCACATTATAATATAAGCAGCTGTAAGCTCATGAAGTTCACAACACAATTTATTCCCTTGTCACTTTATACACATATATATTTATATTCACATACACGTGTGTGTTTGTGTGTTTGTGTGTGCATGTGTGTGTGTAGTCAATTGATCATTAATACTTAGTTTATGAAGTTCAAAAAGTAGACTTTGAACTCAGAATAAACTGGGTTTAAAATAAAGATGAATTATTTTTACTAGATAGTATTTCAAAGTAATTTTTTAAATGTAGAGAGATGAAGAGCAAGGTTAACCGTTGCGGTATCTGAACTCAAATACTGTTGTAAAGCGGAGAGTTTAGCAGAATTAAAGTGTTCTTTGTTATTAATGTAGCAACCTTCAATGCAATAGAAAACGTATAAAAAAAGGGAAGAAGGACTTCAAATATAAAAATTATAGCTGAATGTAGTGCATAAATTTGTATGTTACTTATAGCGTTCTCTGATATAAACTAAGCTGACATTTCAAATTTGTATTTTCATAAATATAAATATTTGCAGAAATCTGAAATTATATTAAACAATCTCATGGGACAATGCCTTTTTACTTAAAAATCGTTTAAATATTGATTTATTTTTGGTCATCGCAAGGGTCACATGAAAATAAATAGACAGTTTATGTCTATCCTAAAAGGAATAGCGGCAAAAATGAAATGAAATAACTATCCGCACTATTTTGAATTATGACATCGTTCTTTGCTTGGGGCTCTTTTCTTGTTCTACACTTTTCATCTCCACTGGTAGAAATATATACCTTAGAAGAATGTTGAAGTAGAAAATAGAATCCAGTGTATTAAGGAAAGCATATTTATTAAAGTAAACACTGTCTTTTAGGTACTATTGATTCTGGATGTATATTTGTAGGAAACAAGCACGATCGATTAAAATAACCTCTCTAGTTTACTGTTTCTTATCGAGCCCAAACCAATATAAAGTCAACCTGGGCTTCACAAATGTGAAAATAACTAAAAGAAGAGATTAAATACTTGAATTAACATACCCTGTAGCTCGACGTTTTCGTCTAACTCCACTTCTTTCCGCACGAAAGATATATCTTATATCTTAAAGCAACGGTAAATAAATATTGGCAGTTCATATTACTTAGAAACAAAAGATATACAGTATATTTAAATGTCTGCTAAAGTGTTTAATGGAGATTCTTAATGGATTGAATTAATTATGAAACATTTTAGAACGACGGAAAATAACAAACAACTGCAAAAGGGGCATGTACATAAGATACTAAACTGTACTCAGTATGATATATTGTGCAAAGTAAGTCCGTCTAATGTTTGGAATCTCTTACGAGGACAGGTCTATTGGACACATAATATATCAGTCTGGTCGCAATGACCTTCTACACACACACACACACACACATACACACACACACACACACACACACACACAGACACACACACACACACAGACACACACACACACACTCTCTGTCTCTCTCTATATATATTTAAGGGTCACAATGCACGTATTAAAGCGCTACTAATAGTTTCATATGTAGAGAAAACTCAAACATATACTTCAGGCACAAACCATATATAATATGTGTGTGTGTCTCTTTGTGTGTATGTAAGTGTGCGTGTGTGTATCTCACATGTATACATACTCACCTATCAAGAGACACAGACACTCGCGCTTGAACATACGCAGGCACGCATGTACAGTTTATATTACTGCCTAAACCTCATACATCAGTATCATCGCTGTCAAACGTCAAAGCACTTGTGCTCCAGTCGATAGTATATGGGGCAGCTAACAAAGAAGTATGTATCTTGTATCCTATAATACGCACGAAATGTTGGTCTGTAGACATATTTTACACATTAAGAATATCGTCGAACATGTGAATAGTGAAAATTAAGTAAGATGTTATACACCATTGTTGTCGATGATTACAGCATTGAGGAAGTGATGCGTGTTACGTTATCTTATAATGTTGAGATCAAGAGTTTCTGCATTCCTGGAGATAGCAATAGCAAACCACTACAGTATATTTTTAAGTTAAACCTTTACATATAGACTGTTTTCACTGGCACCCAAACAATATAAACAGATTTTTAGGGATTAACTGCCAACATCATGTTCCCATATATGACTCCCACTTGTAGTATAATACGCTTACGTGTTCAGACATAATGAAAAAGATGTTAGGCGTTCGACTTGCTAGAGATAGCAACCAAACAAAATTTACTGGAAAAAAATAATAAAACCAAGATTATCCCGTTTTGCTCAATCAGAACTGGCCTGGGCAAAACAATAATAACAAAACTTTAAAAGAAAAATACTCGGATAATTTCACAAAATTATTTATTATTCATGACGTACATTCAGCTCTTTCTCTGAGGTTCATTGTCAGTGAGGAATTCATGATGTTACAAGCTTAGATACTGTTTTGGAGATGTTGCCGTGATAAAATATAAAATATGATCGATAACAAAGAGAAGTTTTCTCTTTAAAATGTCTGTTTTTGAGTAAATAAAAACCAATTGATCATTCTGCAGATAAGAACATTATTTTATGAGGTGCCTAGGATTATATTTGTAAAGGAATTATAATTTGGCAGATGTCAAATAAAGCACTTCTTAAAATAAAATGAATACGTTATACAGTCAAACGAGTTAATACTAAAAATCGAAATTTAAAAAAAAAATACTGATATTGATTTCTAAGATATCTAAGATAGGAAATATTTATATCGATACAATTAATATACAATTATATTAACACATCGCTTATTTGTACGGTGTTGTAAAAAGCTCTTTCAATATAAAACTAATTATAATATAGAAAGAAAATCTTCAAAATCAGACTACACACATACATACACACACACACATATACACACACATACACACACACACAAACACACACACACACACACACACACACTCATGTATTTATGTATGTGTAACGCTGTGTGTGTGTGTGTGTGTGTATATGTGTGTGTGTGTGTGTGTGTGTGCATATGTGGTTACCATATCTTTGTTTTTGCCTACATGTTGGGTACGGTGCGTCTATGATTTCTGTGATAACACGTGCAGTAAGCTCACATGTTTTGGAGAATGCTTCTGCTAAGCAGATGAACATCAAGAACTGCATTCACACTAAAGTCAATACACTGGCATAATATGGCCACAGGGTCACAGATTTTGTGTTTTTTTTTCTTTTCGTCTCTTACACTAACTGGAACAGAAAATTATCACACCGCTATCAAAACCCTCACCGCTGCAACCCTCATAACTTGTTATACGTATTAGACAACACCACTAAAAATATGAATAAATTAAATTAATGTTATTAGACTGATAGGACCAATAAATGTCACATGTGCTGATCTTTCTTCTGTTTCGCATTAAGTGTAAAGAAAAATAAGGGACTTCACGAATATTTATAAAAATTTACTCATACCTTACTGTACTATTTGAAGATGACATACAAAATCATTGTAGAAATGAAATTGTTGCATGATCGACGATGTTATGGAAATAAAAACTGACAAAAATGAGCGAAGTCAGCGTAGAAGGTCATATTGTGACTGAAAAGAGCAAAGAAATATATTTGATAAGTGAAACCAAGTGAGAAAACATAAATTCATTTTCCCTCCTGTATAGAGGAAATCGAATGCAATTAGTTTGAAGCATTCGATTTTGGAGAAAAGAAAGCCGTTTATTAAATATTTTCTTAGGAGAGTTTCAAATAAATAAACAATAAATATGTGTTTTCCTGTTCCTCATCAACAGGGAATAATAATTTACAGAAAGAAACATAACTTTTACAAAAATATTTTCTACAAAGGTGAAAGGTGAACAAAGTAAATAAATTGAATATTCAGACAACACTATCTTGAAATATGAACATAATTATGTAAGGTATTTAAAGAATTTATTCACTATCATAATAAATGTGGCTAAATATTTTCATAATTAAATCGAGTAATATATGGTAGTTTGTTTCTTATAATCATCGCAATGATATTCAATGCTACGTCACTTTCATTGCTGAACGGTAATGTGCATGAAAATTCAATGAAACAGTTGTGTGGAAGTAGAACACCCCTATTGGGTTGGCTCCTTATAGACTGTGCTACAATATAAATGGAAATGTGCAGAGAGTGTGGGGAGAGAATCGGCGACCTTTTTCGTTTACGTGTGATTTGTTGGAGTTGCGGCTTCGGTCCAGGTTGGTGTTGGTTTTGGATTGTTGAATTTTTGAGCTGCTGTTTGTAAAGAATGTTGCTTTGTTGAGTTTTTGACGTTTTGGACGCATGGCTTGTCGAGCAAGCTTGTAATTTTGTTGTTTCTCCTCTCGCACGAGGGATGGAGGCGGAGTTTCCGGGTGCAGGCATGGATGTGGGTGGTAGCTGCGCAGCAGTGACTAGTGGGGTGAATGGAGCGAGCGAAGCGGAGTTCGAATTGCGAAAAGTAGCCATACCTATTGATGGGCTGCGAAGTTTGTCTAAGGGGAGGAAGGCAGGGTAATGCTGACCCCTCCTGAAGATTTTTTAGCAGAAGTGGAGGGGAAAACGGTTATTTGTAGGACACTCAGCGGGAAGGAGAGAAAAATAGAGATGGCGAAGGAGAAGGACGTCGAAGGGTGTCTGGAGTGTATTAGGGACAAGGTGACTTTTTACACTTGTGGAAAGATATTCGGTACAGTGGAAGTCACATTCGTCTCCACAGAAGAAGCAATAAATTATACCATAGAAAACCGAAATTTGTGTCGGTAAAGATAAATGTTTTTCAGACCAAAATGCAATTAGATACCGGTTCAGGGGAACGAGTTCAATTCTTGGGCGAAATTTTGCCAGAAATAAAACTGAAAGAAATGACACAGAAAAGTAAAATAATGGTATCTAAGAATACAATGAATCGGTTCGATTTAGATTTAATGGAAGAACTGAACCTGTAGGAAGTACTATTGATTACATTATGTAATAAGGTGAATGTGTCACAGTCCGTGTCAGATAATGCGTCGGAAAAATTGAGTTAAAGTTAGAGAAGATGTACCCTGATGTGTTCTCGAAGGAGCTCGGAACGTATAAAAAATCAAAGTAAAGTTTGAGTGGAAAGAAAATGCGTGCCGGTGTTCAAACCGAAAAGGGGTGTGCCTTTTGCGGCGTTAAATCAAGTTGAAAAGGAACTAACAGACCAAACGAGAAGCTTTTGAAAATAGAAATAAGACAAAGTTCTTGCAGGTGTACAGACTTACACCGAATCCAAATACAGAGTCGGGTAGGTCACCTGCAGATTTGATGTATTCCAGAAAGATTCGTTCTGTGTTTAACAAATTGTTGCCGAGTAGGAAACGAAAAATACAAAATTCGGGAAGTAGAACGACATTTTTAACACAGGTGACGAAGTGAATTTTAAAATGTATAAAAACAGATAACAGGACTTTGAACAAGGTAATATAACTGGACGTCTGGGTAATGTGATGTACACGGCAAAGAGGCCAAAATACGAACATAAAAGGTATTTTAACTAATTAAAGAAAAGATGTACCAAAAATCAAGAAAAGCGAAATGAGCCAATGGATATATGTTATGACGTGTTCGAGGTTTCAGAACCAGAAGTGAAAGCAGAACCGATACATAGGTCGAACAGGAAAAGAAAACATACAGAAATGAGGGAAATTAAAGCCAAGAGAACGAGATATGCCAGATTCTCACCAAGGAAATAAAATTATGATAAAAATAAAAGAATAAGAAAAAGGACAAAGCCAATCTCAAAAGAGGTAGGTATTGTATAGAAGTAGAACCCCCCTATTTGGTTGACCCCTAATGGACTGTGTCACAATATAAATTGACATGCGCAGTGAGTGTGGGAGAGAGTCGGTGTGCTGTGTAAAACGGAGAGTTGCGTATTGTCGAGTGTAATTACAAGCGTTGTGTATTTTGAGTAGAACGATTTGCGAGGACGTTATTTATTATTTTGTTATATTGTACGTCGAACGTGCGATACAGCAGAAACACTTCACACTCGAGTCCACCCAAGTATGCCGGACTAAATATCATGCTAATGTCATTATTGCACAACGTACTACTATAAATGTCTTCCAATATCAATTCTGATTGAGTACCAGCAACGCCAAGTTGACTTCACACACTTTGCTATTAGAACTGAGTTTGGGATTTAAACAGAGAAGTACTTGAGTCAATGCATTTGATGAACCTGTCATCGTAAAGTTGTTGAATTTCTGCCTGTGGTAGAAACCATCAAAGGCAAAAAAATGTTTGCAAACGTGTATACACACACACACACAAACACACGGTCATACATATACACATCAGTTTGATTGTGAGAATGGAATTTGTACTGAAAAAATATACTCAGTACAACTAACAGCTACTCCGAGAACTGTATTTCTATCACGTTACTCGGAGCCACATGTGTAGATAATATAGACTTAATCTTCAGACGAAATGTAAAAAAAAAGATTGATTAAAATGGAACAAAAAAAAAACATTTACATTCTCTAATTGCCCGATAATTTAATTTGTCTGAGCGAAGCATGATCGAAAAGATAAAATTAATGTTAATAATAAAAGTAACTTCGATTACGGCGTCAAGTATATTACATGAAATATAGCGAAATGTCATGGAATTCAGACAAAAACACCGTTCTACGAGAGAACATTCTTGATATGCACAAAGATTTATCTGTATGTATGTAGTTGTGTGTATGTATGTACACTACATATTGTATGTATGAATGTATGTATGTACGTACGTACGTACGTATGTATGTATGTATGTATGTTTGTGTGTGTGTGTGTGTGTTTGTGTGTGTGCATGCGTTTGTGTGTGTGTGTGTTTTTTTCTGTGTGTACATATGTGTATATATGTGGAGGAAAGTGGTTTAGTAGCTAGGGTGCTGCACTCATAGCCGGGCGATGCGTTGTTCTTGAACAAAACACTTCATCTCAAATGGCTCCAGTCCACTCAGATTGCTGAAATGTGTAACCCTTCGACGAACCAGGTGGGGAAAATATGTACAGCAGATGGGACATCACATCAATCGAGACAGATAGAGGGGAAAAAATAGAAAATAGAGAAGCAGACAAACAAAGCAGGGAGTTTTACCACTCCCGAAACCAAAACACCATCAAAAAAACAAAAGCATCAACACAAACATACTATCCCCACCAGACATACACAACAATGTTGACAACTATAAACACCAAGAATCCAGACCTAATGGAATACATTAGGTCAAACACCAACATAACAGAAAATGATACCAAAACAAAGAATCACCCATGCACAACAATGCCACACCACATTACATTTATGATAATTTTTGTGATACCTTTATGATATTTTTGTGATCCCATTTGATCGCTTTTTTAAAACACGATCCCTTTTGATTGGAAATTTATTTTTGACTCCATTTTTGTCTATTTTCAGAAAGGAAAACTCTACATTGCATTTTGTCCCCTCTGTGCTCGGCCCTATGTGGCTAATAAAGAAACTTATACAGTTCTATATTTGAGAGATGAGGGATTATGTACATTATTTACATTTGACGGATATTTGTCCTCATCTTGCTTGTTGTTAACACAACGTTTCGGCTGATATACCCTATAGCCTTAACCACTACGCCATATGCCCGTGAATATATGCATATGTATTTATATATATATATGTATATATATGCATATATATATGTATGTATATATATATATATATATATATATATATATATATATGTATATATATATATATACATACAAATATGTGTAAGTATAACTATATTTGTATATATATACATACATACAGATATGTGTATGTATGTATATATGTATCTATGCGTACATATATGTGTATGTATGTATATGTATATATATATATATATATATATATATATATATATATATATATATATATATATATATATGCATATATATATATATATATATATATATATATATATATATATATATATATATATATATATATATATATATATATATATATATATATAATTGTAAATCCCAAAAATATTTTTGGGATTTACAATTTATTTTTGGGATTTACAATTTATTCTTTCACCGCAACCACTAGCTGGCATACACAGGTGCTTACAATTGTCAAGTATTATCTCCAAATTTTAATTTACCTACGTGATTCACGTTGTCCATCTGACTGGTATATATATATATATATATATATATATATA